>NC_056746.1:891081652-891381652 GCF_019279795.1 Protopterus annectens
AGGCTAAGAAGCAAGAATTAAAGTGGGAGAGCGCCTCTCCAAAAAGTTGTGTTTGATCAGAGGAACAGGCCAGGGCGTCTTCTTTCCCCTTTGTTATTTGCTTTATATTTAAAGCCATTAGCAAAGAAAATAAGGAACTCACAAATTCAAGGATATAACTGGTATGGTAATCAGGAAAAGTTATCTTTGTTCACGTGACATTATTTTGTATGTGAAAAATCTAGAAAAAGATATCTTACTGCTGTGGAATATTCTGAGATAGTTTTAAATCTTTTCAGGACATAAAATTAATGAAGATAAAACAAAGGCTATTGTAGTAAACTGTGTGCCCACAAATAAATTGGTTTGGCAATACCCATATTTACAGGGACATTTTAAGATGAAAGATTTAGGTATATGGATTAAAAAGGATTCTATTACGGCAACTAAGGCTATGTGGGAAGAGAACACACAAATTGAGAAAGTGGAAGCTCTTGATTACAGATATGGATAATAAGATTCAAGCAGTGAAAATGTTTCAAGTACCTTTAGTTTTTTTTAATTAAATACCTTTACTGAATTATTACTTGTGACACAGGCAATTTTACATTTATGCAAAAGTAGTCAAACTATACTAACAAGTTCATATTTATAAGCATTATACTTCATATTGCTATATATAACATAACCTAAACAACATTACATAAATGATTCAATTCCTGCCTCCTGCTTTTTTAATCAAGAAACATCTTTATTAAACCATCACTTACAACATAGGCAAACATGCATCTATAAGTGAAAACAAACCACACCAACACAGTCCTAGTTGCAAGTATTTTACATCACAAACCATATTGACACGCTCCCAGTTGCAAACACTGTACATCAGTTATCAACTACCCAATCATTTTTAGTCAAATATTACATAGCTCATTTAAGTCCTGCCTTATTTTAAACCTCATTCCTCCCCTGTATGTATTGTTTCCTATTTAATTTGCTCCCACCCTTTTCTAAAGATCTCAATTCCAGTTTGATTATCTCTGTTACTATATTCACTACTTCTAGTACAGTTGGTTTAGAGTTTGATTTCTCTTTTCTGGTAAATGTTTTTTTTGCAGCCTCCATAATTAGACTCAAGAAAGTATTACTACGTATAGGCAATTCCAATTCTGTATCATAGCTTAGAAGAATCATTTCGCTCATCACACCAATCTGCCCACTCAGCATCTCTGACAGGGAATCCTTAAAGTCCGCCAACTCACCACACTCCCAGAAAATATGTTCCTAATTACCTCTTTCTTACCAGTCACACCTCCAACATTTGCTGTCCAGCTGAGTAAAAATTCTCTGGAGTCTGCTTGAGGTATAAAAATATCTATGTAAACATTTCCAAGCAATAATCCTAAATATTCTATATTTTGTTACATATTTGGGAGACATACATATATCCTCCACTCGTTTAATTGTGAATTGCTTATCCAATCTCTCTCTCTCTCTCTCTCTCTCTCTCTCTCTTCCCAATCCTTTCTAACTTCCTCTGGTTGATTCTTATAGTTATCATGCAATATTTTATATGCTCTACTAATTATTCCTTTTTTAATGGCATCTTCTGTTCCAGATTCTACTAAAAACTCTACCAGTGCTGTCTTTCATGTAGGACCCCCTTATTTCTTTCTCTTTGCCTATAATCTGATATCAGTCTTTGATAGGGAAGGCAATCTCTCACCTGCAGTCCAAATAAATTCTTGGAGTCTTCCCATTCTATGTTCATTCCCTCTATAGTTATCAACTTCCAATACCTTGGTTCCTTTGCCAGTTTTCTCCAATAAATTCTAGCCCCCTCTTGCCTGTTATCTATATCCCTAACTGCAGTCATCCCTATTGGCAGAATCTCCTTTTCTTCATTCCTGTATTGGTTTAGTTCTCAGGATACTTTTTTTTGCTACTTTATAGATATAATATTCTGTATGGTTATTGTTATTCTCCTTAAAGGTCTGCATCCAGAATCCTAGTCTCTCCTTGCTTCTTGAGCTTCCTTCCTGTTTCATCATCATCCCTTTCCATTTTGAATTATAGTTTTCTGCTTGTGCTATGTATAGCAGCCTTAACTGTGCAGCTCTGAAATACCCCTTCAGATTGGGTAATCCCAACCTCCTCCCTGTTCTACCAGAAGAATCAGCCAATCCCACTTGACTCCTGCTGTCCTCCCCTCCCAGATCAGCTCTTTATTAATTGCTATCCATGACTTCTTCTCTGGTTGATAAAAATATGCCTGACCTGTGTATAAAACTAAAGGGACTAAAAATGTTTTCATTGCTTGTATCTTACTATCTATATCCATATAATAAAGCTTCAATTTTCTCAGTATTTGTATTATCTTTTCTTTAGTCTCTGCCCACATATCCTTAGCTGCCACACCAGAATAATTTTTAATCCATACTCCTAAATACGTTATTTTATCATGTTCCCATAACTATGGATTTTGCTGAACTAATTTACCACTATAGTCTTTGTATTAGCTTCATTAATTTTTTATCCTGAAAAAATTTGAAACTGTCTCACAATATTCCAGAACATTGTAATGTCTCTTTCTGGTTTTGTCAGGTATAAAATTATATCATCTGCAAATACAGCCAGCTTTCCTTGACTACCACATCAATTATATCCTTGAATTTTTGCATCCCTTATTTTCTTTGCCAATTGTTCTAAATATAATGCAAATAATAAAGGGAAGACAGGACACCCCTGCCAGGTTTCTCTGCTGAAGAAGAAGTTATCAGAGAGGTCTCCACCCACTTTAATTTTCAAATCTGATGCCTCGTGTATTCTCCTAATCAACCTTATAATTCTTTCAGGAAATGCAAATGCTCTTATTGGCCTACTTACTCTGTCAATGTTTCCTCTGCATCAGGACCCACCAACAATGGTATTTTCTTAAATTCTGCTTTCCTCTGTATCACGGATGTTCTGTTAATGCTGTCAAATGCTTGCCCCCCCCCCACAAAACTGTCATTACTTTTGACATTCTTTTAGCCATTATATACATAAAATAATCATGGTTTGTATTGAAATGGGCCTGTATGAAGCTGGATCTGATGGATCTTTCCCTCTTTAGGTATTACAGCTACTACCACTTTCTTCCAGGATGCTGGTACTTCTCCTCTTAAAATTCCTAGTCCCTTTAGTTTTATATACTAGCTCATTATATTTTTCACAACCACAGGAGAAGATGTGGACCATACTTAATAAAGAGCTGGAGGAATTTATTTGGGGTGGTTTAGGATTAGCTGATTTTACAGCTGTACAGTTTGGACTGAACTGCATAACACAAGCAGAAGGCTATAAGTTAAATTGGAAAGAGATGATAAAATGGGGGAGGGGGATTCCGGTTTCAAGAAGTAAAGAGAGAAGAGGAATTTGGATGCAGATCTTTAAGGGAAACAACCATATATTATATTATATTCATAAAGTAGCAGAAAAAATTCTCACAACTAAGTCAACATGAGAATGGAGAAAGGAGATTTTACTAACAGGGATATATGCAAGTAGAGGTACAGAAAGTAGGCAAGAGGGGGCTGGAATTTAATGGATAAAATTAGAAAAGGAGCCAAGGCTTTGAGGGCAAATAACTAAAGGGGAATGGTAGTAGAGCGGGATAAGGCTAAGCAGAAGTTTGGATTGCAGACTACAGACTACCTTCCCTGTCAGGGATTGATAACAGAGTATAGGCAAAGAGAAAGGAACAGGGGATTGTTAAATGAAAGACGGGTCCTGGTAGTGTTATCAGTCAAGTTTAGATCAGATGTTTAGATCAGATGTTGCTGTTAAAAAAAGACATAATGAGTAGAGCATATAAAATATTGCATGACAATCATAAGAATATATCAGAAGAGATCAGAAAAGACTGGAAGGAGAATAGAAAGGCACTATGCAAAGGAACAATGGGCGGACATCTATACAGCTCCAAAGTAAAGTCCACAAGGTTTAGGATTGTTGCTTGAAGTATTTACATAGGTAGGGAATTCTTCCTCAGGCAGACAGCAAATTCTGGAGGTGTGATGGGAAGATGGGAAAGAGAGTGATAAATGTAACTTTTTTTGTGAGTGCAATGAGTTGGCAAATTTTAACAATTCCCTGCAGAATACTTTGTTGGAAATGTTAGGGAATGCAAATGGTTATAACTAAGGAAATGGTACTTCCCACTTGGGATAAACAATCTGAATTACCAGATTAGTAAGGAAGGCCTTACTAACTTCAATACCACTGGTTACAAAAAAAAAAAATACTAGAAACTGGAAATTAAAAACTAAACCAACTGTAACTGAAATACTGAATATTGTAAAGGAGATAGAAGAACTGGAAGTAGGATCTTTAGAAAAGGAAAGGAGCAAATTACATTAAAATAAATTGAATTTGTGGGGAAAATTTAGATAGCATAGTGTCAGGAAGAGGATGAGCGTAATTTTAGGGAAGGAAGGAATTGAGCAATTTATGTAATGTTGAAGGGAATGAAAATACTACATGAAGATAGAGAAATGGTATTAAGGTTTGTTTTCTTTTCTGTTACTATATATACCCATATCACTTCTAAATGTCATGTTTAATAAAGATATTTAAGAAAAAGACTCACAAATACACATAATCATGAATATGTTTTATATATCGGACTTAAATACTTAGAATAACAAGCTTTGCATTAGCAATCATTTTCTGAAAAGATACATAGTCTAAATCTCACATCCCTGTCATTATTTTATGACCGCAAAATCCACAGCAATTTGAGAAAACCACAAATTATACAAGGAGCAGGCTAAAATACTTCTCAACTTCTTTGTTTAAGAATTATAGACAAAGCCAAAAATAATGGGGAGCAAACGCTCCAAAAGGGGAACCTGGTAAAATCACAGGGAACACTGTCTGGTTAAATCACTTGCTCAACTCACATAGAGGGAAATGGAGGTGGAAGGAACAAATGTTGCACCCATGTACATTCTTCTGAATGGTGACAACAAGAAAACTCTAATGACTGTCATTACAGACTGACTGTAATCCTCGTGATTTATCAAAAAATGATGAATTTAATGAAGGTCAGGGTAGCAGTACAAAAATATGAACCCATATAATATATAGAGATATTTATATGTACACACACACACACACACACACACACACACACACACACACACACACACACACACACACACACACACACACACACACACATATGTATATTCATACTTGCATACTTGTGTGTGTATATGTATGATGTATATGTATGTGTATATATATATATATATATATATATATATATATATATATATATATATATATATATAATAAATATATGTATGCTTGCTTGCTATACATTCAACCCCATTAGGTGTCAGTCAAAGTTTGCGTTCTTGGACTTCTTACACACTACAGATGGATAAGGTGGTGTTGGCTCCTTACTCCCCCCTCCTCAGTGGATTCTTCCAGTGCTCAGGTCACTAACTGATTCCAGACTGTTTGCCCTGAAATAAGAGCTCCATCCTTCTGATCCATGTAGATGAGACTAAGAAACGTCTGCATGTAAAATGAACACTAACAGCAGTCATGACATGTTACTAAATCTGTGCAAATTGCACTAAATTCTACTCAGTATAAATTGAGAAGAAGAGAAATTAATAATCTGTTCACAATAATATGACAATTGTTTTCACTTTTAAAATGGGAGGAGTGGAGGTTATTTTTTGGCATGTCTCAGTTCTACTTTAAGTATTGTTTTAAATTACATTAAGTAAACGGCAGCATGGTTTGTTTTGCTTTCAGATAATGCATGCACAGCTGCTGAAGTGGACATATAAACTATTGAGCAATATCAAAAAATATGAAGTCAGACACATGGACAGCACAATTCCCAGCACTCGCTAACACACTGTATGAAGGGTTATGTATCACAGAGTAAAGCCAACAGATACACTTGATGTGATTCATCAGTGGGTAAAATTGCTATGGAAAGCTCACAGGATGATCAACATTACCAGCAGTGAGACAGAACGACAACATCATCATTTTACTGCTGTACTAAGTGCTGAGAAGGCCTCATCATAAGTACTGTTGTCACATTTCCCAGTCTGTGTCTGAAAAGAGTAATGTACATGGTCTGCAGGCTTCCAGGTGGCCTACAGCAGGAACTTGGGAAGCTATGATGAAGAACTTAAGTGAACTGAATTTGTTATGACTGGACTCCATGAATGTGTCTTTCGGCTTTTCCTTGTTAGGGGTCACCACAGTGGAACTTCGGTCAGCTAATGATTGGCAGTTGATTTTTATGCGCCGAGTTGCCAGCCCTGACACACAACCTTCAACAAAGGTACGCCCATTCACGCCTGTCTCCATGCAGAAGACGCTCTAGCTGAGAATCGAGGATGAGAACAATGATATGGAAACATCTGACTATATCCAAGATATCAGAAAGTGGCTGTATCCATACCTAAACATACTATATCGATACCAAAAAATGGCAGCAACCATGTTTCAATATGTCCAACACAGTACAAACTATGAACCTAGTATTGTATTAACAACTCAACAGGAAAAGAAAACTTTGTCAGAGTTTTCTTTTCCTGTTGAGTTTTCAATATATCCAAGATAATAGCAAAATGTTTGTTGTACAAAACTGGGGCAGTTTTCTAAAGCTAAAGAAAACATATTTATTAAAATGCATGTTACTACCATATATGTATTTGTGCATTATCTGCTTTTAGATATGACTCACTGGAATACAATAATATACCACGGTGATGATTGTGTTAGAGTTCTGCAGAAAATGACAGAAGTATGGTTTTATTTGTAAGACATTCCTCTATTTCACCTGAAAACAGAAAAGTTATGCCTATGTGTGATACACACCAGTTGTGAAAGTTATGCTAGAAGTTCTGTCATAGAAGTAGTAAGTTGCAGGATCTGACCCCAAGTTATGCTGCTGCAGCCCAAACAACACCATACGTACAGGGATCCCATTCCACTGCATTGGCTGTGCTCAGCGACTGTATGATGTCACTGCCAAAATCTAAGTGCACTGTACAGTAAGTGCTGTGCTAATCACAGCATTGATTAGTCACAGACAGACGCAAACTGAAATTAGAACTCACAGAGACACAAATGCACTGCTCTAGACATAAAATAGTCCTTAGAACAGTGTCCAATAGCCGTACCAATGCATGACAAGCACACTCTGCACATCTCTAATGACAGAATTTTGTATGACTTAAGCAGTGGAATGTAATTTTATAAGTATATTTTTATGACACTGCAGTACACAGAAAACCTTCCCGGTAAATTATAAAGGCAGTAATAGAGAGCTGGAACAGTAAATGAAGACTTCCATGCAGGACAGGACAAGTATTTGTGTCTACCACAGTTTGTTACCCAGGGTAAACTCAGATATTCCTGTTACTTGCCTTTTATGACAAAAGGAAGGATCATTCTGGAATAGTGAGACATGAGATAAGCTGCATACGGCACAGAATGGCCTAGTCAGTGTAGCAGCACACCTCAGCTACAGCTGAATGCTGTTTGCACTCCATCTGACCTTCAGATCTAAAAATAAGACAAGAGAATGACTTCGACTTGTGCACACTGGCTCCTCTGTTAACACTGCAATGATAACCAGAAGGGGATGACATTCATAAACCTCTTACTGAAACTGGGTATTCACACTGACAATGGGCACTATCTTGTTTTCCAATTAGCATCACTTATGTACATGAAAGGTTATCCTCACAACATTTATTATGCAAGATAGAGTAACTTGGGCAAAATAAAAAAAAATGGAATTCTGATTGTAATACAGCAGAAACATTTCACTTTTTCTCATTCTACTTTCTGACAGAAGACCCAAGTCTTGTTAGAACAGATGATGTCTGCATAAAACAATGTAGTTAAGGGTCAGATTAGCATCAGCCATGAATGAAAGAGGGTAGTACTCAGCATATTACAGACATCCTGCTCTCCACTGTCCTAACAACACAGAAATCTGTTATGTTTCACATAATTGTAAATTGTGTATAAAACTGTTTCAAACTGAGAAGTATCTGCAATAACTTTTCTGACGTGAAATCTAATTTCACTGCAACAGATGACATTATAAAACTATCAAGCTTTTACTACCCAACTTAGCCCACTGCTGTGTCACTCCTTAGGTACAGCCTTGTATCAATAGGTGTTAATGACAAATACTCAGACAGAGTGCTGATAATTGTTTTAAATCACTCCAAGTCCCACTGTCACTCCATGTCCTACTGCTGTGGACATATTTATTTGTATGTTTCTTTCTTATCCCTAATTTTAAAAAGAAGTACTGTTTGCGTGTAACACCTATTAGCAGAAAATGCTGTCTTTACCATTAAAAACACACTGCAAGGAAATGTTCTTTACAAAAGCAGCTTTATCTAACCTGCTGCAAGTTGGCTATTTATATCATGGAGCTATATGTACTACACTAAGGACACATAAGATGGTAACAGGGAAGTGTCTGATTAAAGCAGATGCATGTTAGACCTAGGGAAAGTGCTAAGAAACAGATGGATGTTAGTTAAAACTTTACAACTACATATTTAACAACTACGTTTTAAAGTACACTGCCTCTATCAAATGGCAAAGTCACCTAAGCTGAATTTTGTGATTTGTTAGGAAACAGAGAGTCACATAACAGCAGGCACTACAACTGGCATGTGATAATGTCAAAAGCAGTAACTTAAATGAGTGACGATGGTGGGGGCGGGGACAATACTAAGTTCAAGTTCCCAGGAAGCCTGAGAGAGGGGCATGGAACAAACATCTCCAGGGTCATAGCAACCCTGGGTGGGTGGGGATCAATGGACAAACCCCTGCAGGAACAGAAGCAGAAGAATTCTAGAGAGACAAGAAAGAAAAACTTGCAGGGTCATATAAACTCAGGGGAACTGAGGAGCAAACCCCTGCATGGTTGTAGGAACCTACAGGGTGAGGAACAATCTCCCAGAGTTTCAAAGTACCTCTGCAAGACCAATGGAATCTTGGTGTAGCCAAGGAGCAAAGTCCACTAGGTCATGTGAACCTAGGGGGGCTAAGGAACAAACTCCTTCTGGGTCACAGAAACCACTGGAGGCATGGAACCAGCCTTTGTAGGGTCACAAGTACCATGGTGATAAGGAATAACCCATTGCAGGGTTACTGGAGCCCTGACTGTCAAGGAATAAACTCCCATAGGGTGATATGAACCTAGAGGGTTGAAGGATAAAACCCTACAGCATCGCTGGATTGCAAGTGTTGAGGAATAAACATTTGCAGGGTCATTGGAATCTTGGGGGCCAATGAGTACTCCTTGTAGCAAGAAGGATGAAGGCTGGAATACTTCTGAAGGTGCGAGGGTCTCTGATGTGACAAGTCTGATAGAGATGACTATTATGTCTGTAATCAGAATTTGATCTCTCATATAAAGGCAGCATTTCTTTGCAGAGAGATCTCAGCAGTGCTAAACCATCTGGTGATTCTCTTTCAGGAGTGGATAGTCAGCATGGACCTGTCTGCTTCATCACTAATAAGGACTTTTCATCATATCAGCAAGAGATGGATACCCAGTACTTCTTTGGTAAGGTTTCAGCTTTAAGATTATAAGCTATACGAATTTCCTCTCTCTGACTCCACAAGCATTTCTTTCATTTCTGGTGAGGCTTCTCCTTGGTCAGTATTTGATATTTCTGATTATAATGTTTTCTTCACCGTTCTTCAGGTTTGTACGTGACAACTTGTTGCTGTAGACTGACTATAGCCGATCTAGATTATTCATCAGATTTTAGTGTATTCTTTGAGGATTGTGCTTCTTCTAATTCTAATGAAGGAAGCATTACTTAACTAGGTCCTCAAAAACATAAGCCTGATAACTGCCACCCATTCTCAGAACTTTACTTTCTCAGTAAAAGTAATGAGCAAGTAATTTATATTTAAAACTAAGTTTATTGTCAATGGAGTCATGTGCTCCAAGGAGTGTTTTTGCTCTCACCACAGTACTGATCCTTGAGAATGATCTTCATACAGACAGAAATCAGCATTTATATTCTGTTCTGCTCCTGATGGAATTTTCTGTGGAATTTCATGCCCTTGATCATGGTATCATGCTTGAGCACTTGTATTCCCATTGTTAAGTTCTGTGGTCTTTGGTTTGACTCCCTATCTTTCAGGCTGCACCCAGAGGGTGCTTTCAGGTTTGAATTCTTTCATTTCCCACAACTTCCACAACTTGGACTATGGAGTGCCAGAAGGATCAGTCTTCAGCACGTTGTTCTTTATAGTGTTTTTGCTGCTTCTAATAGCTCTTATTACAGAGAGGAGGGTATCACACATCACTATTCTGATGATACTCAACTCTAACTCTCCTTCTCTCAGGGCAGTATGTTTTTTCTCAGTTTAATTTCTCCAAGTCTTCTGGGTTTCTAATACCATGATGGGAATGGACCCTATTATTACATCAAAAGTATGATTAAAGTTCATGAAATTAGTACTGTTTCAATCCTTGATGTTAGCCAAAAGTGCTCTTTGTAGCACCGCAATGTGCCCAGAATGGACTCCTGCAATTCAAATGGAGTAACATGTATTGGTAACATATCTAAATAAATTATTTTTATGAGACCCATTGCTCCTGATACTATTGGAACTGTCTGAGTATCCTTCTTCCACATTGCCCTAATTTCTGCCTGCAAATCCTGGTATCTCATGACTTTGTGTCTCTTTGTAATCACTGGGTGTAGCAATTTCAATGATCAGTGTTATTTTTATCTTGTTTTCATGGACTACTATATCTGTTTTTCTTGCATCTATTTTGTCAGCTGTTGGTAATGCCTGATCCCATGTGATATAAACTTCATCATTCTCTATAATGTTTTGTAGTTGATGTTTCCAATGCTTCTCAGCTACTTCAATATTGCAATGTTTGCACAATCCCCAGTGCAGCAGTGTTGCCACATTACTATGCCTTTCAATGTACAGGCCCTCTGCCATTAATGTATCACACCCAGCAACAAGATGTGTGACTTTTTTCATTTCTGTTTTACAGAACCTGCATTTGTTTGTTTATCCCACATGTTCAATGGACTTTGTAAACCAATATGCACATCATCCACTATTCTAGGCTGCTAATATTAACCTTTCATCTTTTGGTTTAAATTCATCTCTCCTTAACCATTCCTGCATCAGATCCTGATCGACATGAGGCTGTTCCTGTTTTCTGTACTTGGAACTATATTTATGTCTTGCCCACATTTCTTGTCTTCTCATCTGATCCTTCTCCTTATTGTCTTTCATTTGTTTTTTGGCACATTTAGTTGCTGCCTCATTTTTGTCTGCTTCTGGTTTGGTTTCCAATCCCACTTGAGACTGATATGCTTCTGCTAAACTTAGCAGGGAAGTCATCTAAATTTGTTCTCTTCACCTTTCAAAATTTTCACTATTTTGGATCTGATGAGGTCAGCAGATATGTATGCAGTCCTACGACTGCAGACCTACATGTGCGAGAAATATATAAGCTTGGTATACACTGATTTTTATATATCATTTGATAAGCATGAATCATTTTTCTTGATTACCTGTCCAACTGATCCAATATCTTTAGGGCACAGTCAGTCACCCCAAAACTGTAAGTTAGAACCAGAAGAGGAAATTTGTTTATAGGCTGGACTTTGTTCCAAAATGTCAGGGCTGTTTTCAGTATTAATTTTAGTCTTCTAAAATATTCTTTAATGAGTTTTGTTTGCATTTGTTCATGTTTTATTGTTGATCCCTCATTAATTCCCGAATATTTATACTCTCCCTCCTGCTCAAGTTCACTTATTCCTTCATTCCTGTCCCAGATTGCTATTTTCTTGGTGCTGCAGCATTCCTGCTTTAAATGTTGCTTTTGCACACTTATCAAGACCAAATGACATTCTTATATCATCTGAGAAAGTTTTGACCACTTCCAGTTGTGCTTTTAGCTCCTCATCTGAAGAACTGTACATTTTTAAATCATCCATAAAAAGAAGATGAGAAGTCTTTACACTTTATTGTTGTCTGGAAGTCAAATTGTAACCATGACCTAATCTGTTAAGTAAAGAGCTTAATGCATTAAGGGCAAGACAAAAGAGCAGCAGTGACAAAGAATCATCCTGGAATATCCCCCTTTGAATTTTTATCCCTGGGATAATAATTTGTCCTTTATCATGGTGTGATGACCCTTCACTGGGCCAGTAATCAAGGAGCCTTAATCCTCACCACTGGTACCAGTGGGGAAAGTTCACTGGGAGGATAACAGGTACACACACACACAGTATCTCCAGATGCAGCTCTCTGCATCAAGCACAATCAAGCACAATTTCCTTTAAGAGCACACAGGAAACACAGTCAGTCTGGGGCTGGTTTCTCCCTCTTTCTCCAGATCCCCAATAAGACTCCCCACTGGCACAGTTATAGAGTTGAGCTTTCAACTGAGTGTCCAAGCCAAGACCTCCAGCATCCTATCTCTCCAACCACTGCTTCATGTCCCTGTCTAAGTAGCTGACACCCAAACTATTTGAGGTGCGGTAGCGTTGTCGCCTCACAGTAAGATGTTGTCCTGTTCGATTCTCAGCTAGAGTGTCTTCTGTGTGGAGACATGCTTGAATGGGCGTACCTTTGTTGAAGGTTGTGCGTCAGAGCTGGCAACTCGGCACGTAATTCCGTTGTGGCGACCCCTAACCAGGAAAAGCCAAAAGACACAACACACACACACACACACACACACACACACACACACACACACACACACACACACACACACACACACACACACCTCTGGGAAAGGCTGGCACAGGTTTCTAGTTATGCCCCCTTCTGCCCAGACTATAAGGAAGTTAGGACTGCCACCAGACACTCCTGCCAGCTACCTTAAGGCTCTTCCAAGGGTACCCAATATACTGAGTGTAATTAATACAAGTGGTAGTTTGACCAAGAGCAAGGCTGTTTAGGAGAGGCCCACACAGTGTCACCAAGTAAATATGCAAATACTCTCAAAACTCAAACATCTCTGCAAAGATCAGCCACAATGAAAGGTTTAAATATATTTAATAATAAATAGTAAAATAAGAAAATACAAAGTATATATACACAGTGACATCAGAGTTTAAAATCACAGAAAATACTTAAAATAACATTGAAGGACAGGATTCAACAAATAAAGAAAAACAATATCTAAACTATGCTTCACTACATTCCTGACTGAATCTTAGGGAATTATTATTCCCTACTTACTTACTAGAGCAAGGCAGATGATGTGGTGAATGGTCAGGCCCAAAAAAGAATACAGAATGCTCAGTCTCACAAGAGACTTCTCAAAATAATATATAAAATATTACTTTTGGGGATAGCTTGCAGAATAACATCACTTCTGCTCATCTAACTTCTAGTTCTCATGCAAACCCCCTTTGCTGGAAGCTGGCAGGATTTAGCACCTACCTGTATAAATAAACATACTAGGGATTTTGCTCAGGTGTGTGGCTGGTGTTGAAAGTCATAAAACAATTTCATACCTCCTTGCTTCCAGAGTAGTAATTTGTTCACCCCAAAGACAATACAGAAAGCTTCCTAGTACAGACTTTGTGTTTCTGGCTGCATTGAAACCTGTGAGATAGCATCTTTATGGCCTAGCTCACAAAGTGATTTAATTTCAGGTATATTTTAAAATTTGCTTGACTGAAGTTAACCTTCCAGTTTCTTCTGTCAAAACATATACATTTAAACAGTTACAATAGTGCATGTACATTTCTGTTCTCTCCAGTAGTACACACTATGGGATACATTTCAAACACAAGCACTTTACAAATGCCTTTTCAACACAAACATCTGTACAAATCAGTTTGAAATACATATGACATACAGTTCTGTTACATTTGTAACACAAGCATCTTGTATAAATCAGTTTGATATTCACAAATGATATATAATTATTTACAAAATTCCAGCTAGCTGTGCTGGCAGTACCTCCTATTGTCACACATAGTTTAGCTGCAAAATGGTTTGCCTCTTTTTCATGGTCACTGGAAGCTAAATGATCATTGTAGGTTGTATATTATATATCTGTAAGCACTCCTTTATCCATGAATGTAGGATGACTTTAACAATAGATGATCTTTTGTTCCAAGTGGCTTTCTTTTGTTGCGCTTTTTGTTCTATTGTCATGATTGAGTTTTCTTCTAAATGACTATAAACTCTGTCAGCATCTGTTCCAGTACATAGTTTATACATAATCGGAAAGCAAGTTAGTGGTCTATAGTTTTTATGATTGCTTGCAGGTTCACTCTTAAGGAGGAGTATAATTTTTTTTTCCTGTTATTAACCAGGTTGGTGTCTGTTTGGAGTGTGTATATGAATAGTTCTTACACAAGCTGAGTCTTTGTGTAACAATGTTAATTCTTTTAGCAGAAGTTAGGTACTGCAACTGGGTGTGGGGTGTTCCATTTTGGAGTTTTTCTTAATTTTGTTTCAATTTCTCTGGCTGTTGAATTTATCCCATTTCATAGCCTGTACATTTGAACTTCTTAATTTTTATTTTACTTTTTCTATCAATTCAGCATCTTTGTTATGTTCCACAGGTTCTAGATAGATATTTCTCTAAAATGTGTCTATTTTTTTTCTTTTCTGGTGGTGTTTCTACTTTTTTGCTTCTTTCCCAGTTCTGTATAAATTATTTGGGTCATCAATGACTTGCTTATTTTGTACCTTTCCTTTATATTTATTTGCATATTTTTAAAGTTTTTCTGCCTATGATGATATGTTTGATTACCTGGTCTGTTCTAATACTGAGCACTGCTTTTATCACGTCTATCTTTCTAAGTATTTGTTGTTGATCTGTTCCCTCTACTGTACTCTTCTAACAGTGACACTTCTTGTCTTAATTGCTTTATAGTTTCCTCTATTCCATACTTCCATGATGGGATTTGATTTCTTCCCTTATTTTCCCTTTTTGCCCTGTATTTTGTTGTAAGACTTTATCTGTTATTACATTTGGTGTACAGGAATGTGTCCTATTTACTTCTGTTGTATCACATGAATTTCTGTTAATGGTCTTGATTACTGTGTTCAGTTGTTTTATCAGACATTTTGGGTCTTACTAACTTTCAGTATGGTGAGTGTATGCTTCCTTATGAGATTGGATGCCTGTTGACATGCTCTTTTAATTAGTACATCTGTCAGGATGTACTAACATCATTATGGAATCAGACTTTCGTTATTTATTGAATAACAGCTAAACAATTAGAAGCCATTAGTTATTGGCCAAACTGTTAATTAAATCATCTGAGTATTGATGTCACCTGTTATTGATACTAAGATTAACCAGTACAACAAAGTTAAATCATTTGTAACTTAAAATACAGGAAATTTATACAGGGGACAGGAAATTTTAACATGTGGTTTTAATATAATCATCGCTTCTGCAAATTATGAGCACCTTTAAACCCATAAGCTCCCCTTTTTCCTAAACCTATGAATCAGTTTTGTAATGACTGAGGAATTTACTTTGAGACAATATTGAACAGCATGCATGGCTGCCTTTACTCGTGTTAATTCCATGCATCTGAATGACTAAGAGAGATGGCAGCAAATGCGTCATCTCCAGATTCAGTATGCATTAGTATACCAGCCAGACACCTTTGTCTTCCTTTTCAGCATTCACCTATAGTGAGTACTCTATGCTGCAGCACTGGGGGGTTACACACATTTTATAACAGACTGCAGAGTTCAGTGACAGAGTCAAGATGTTTCAAAATATTTGACTTGTGCACATCTCACATCATGCTGGACTTGGCCCATCAGAGGTATGGACACAGGAATATACTGTGAAAGCAGAACTTCCATTGCTTTTTTTGTGTTGCAAAACAAAGGGTATAAAGAATTTACTTCTTCATCTGCAGGAAATGATCTAGAAAATCCTAGACTGCAAAATGGCAGTAAGCCTGAATAGAGTAAAGACAAAGTATTATTTTGTTAATACTCAATGCTCTATGAACCCTGGTGAGGAATGTTAAAATGCAAACTCTATTCTTCTGTACACAACCATGTACATAGGATATTGTCTATAACACTTTTGGAATTTCTAAGCATTTAGGGAAAAACGCTGTAGGCAGGTCTTTCCATGCAGATGTTTTGCTAAATGAGAACTTTGAAAGAGATGAAGGTGCATTGCCTTTGCTCAGAGACACAGGAATGGTACAGGCAAAATTCAGTTTAGCAGAGTTTGCACAGGCTATTAAATGAATCAGAATGGGTAATGTGGCTGATGTGGATACATTATCTAATGAATAATTTAGCTGTCAGATCTATTGCAGGTCTATGATTTAGATATCTTCATAGAACAGGTTCTCCCCCATGGAATAGGTTGTTATGGACACGACTCTTAAGCCACACAAATGTTGCACATTATGTGATAATTATACACTTACACTGCTCCTCAACACACAACAAAATTAACATGACAATGTGATAACAGGGCAAAGACCTTTACAATGGGTCTAAGCCATCTGCACATTATGCTAAACATATAGCTAGGGAATAATGGAAAAAAGGCCTTTGAATTAATAAATAGTGCATCGAACAAGAATATCCCAGTGTTAGTTCTTAGCACTGACGCTGAAATGGCATTTAACCACACGTCCTGGCACATCTGCCTCCTAGAGTAATTTCCCAGGGCCATGGAGTCTTTATACAAAATATACAAAAGTAAGAGCTTGGTTACCTCTTACTATGACTACGTGTAGCACTCAGGTTTTACTGATGCCTGTACTGCTCTTTTTCTTACAATGGAACTTCTTGTTTGGTGAATTTGTATTTGTATTTCAAAACACGGAGAGGGGTTTGACAGTCTGAACTTATCTTCATTTAATCTGTTTGCTGATGCTATGTGACTGCAGCTATTAAACCTAAAAATATGTGTCAGAAGAAAAGCCAGAGTCTATAGCGGGTGAAAAAATGAAAAGAGTTCTGCCAGTCTTTGCTACTAAATATTAAAGGTTTTCATCCAGTACGTGCTGTCTAATTTTTTCTATTAAATTAGAACCTACAAATTTTAGAGAAAGAACGATTCTTCTCTAATTCTCAGAGAAAACACAAAGACATATATTAAATCTTGTGTATTTTTGAAAATGATCAAAAGATGTACACTTGTAGCTGATAACCAGCTTGAAGGCAAAATTTGAGAATATATGTTTTTTTTTTTTAAGTTTCATTGATTTTGCCTGATCTGGAGAGAGAGGGAGAGCTAATAATGCATTATGATTTGAGACATCCCTCCACTGACTGCTATAATACTGTATTTCATTCCAGGAAAGTTGACCAGCTAAGTAGGATGTAAGTCACAAGTCATACTGCCATTTAATATCTGCAGTGACAGCTGCTACAGCCATCCCATAATGTGGCACCTATCTAAATAACTTACTTTAGATAAAGACCAGTAAAACTAAATAGCTATAAATTTCTCAAAAAAATTACTAAAATGGGAAAAAAATGCAAAAGGTCAATAATCTGATCACATCATTATTGAGACTTTCCCAAACTGCAAAGGTCTTGAACATGTATGTGAGGACATTAAATTGAAAACACATGATGAATACTTGGTAAAGAGCTGGTGTATCAAATAATAAAAATGCAACACAATTATTACTTGAACTAAAGGTTACCCAAGTGCAACTAGGAAAGCACAGTTGTCTGAACACTGAAACAACATCCTGAAAGACTTTATACAACACAGAAATACAGTACGCTGCACCAGAAGCATCAGTAAGTGAAGCCAGTCTGGGTCACATGTTACCCAGGCGACCCTATTTCAATAATCACTTGCTTTGGTCTCATCACTCCTCTACTTCCAAAACCTTCCTGCTGGCTTCATACCTAGTAGCTAGCCATAGTACAAACTGTTGAGAAGCGCTGCTTTTGCAAACATAAGAAAATATCTGAAAACTAGATGCCCTTTCTGACCTACATGTCACCTTCACTGACAGCTTAGTGGCTAGAACCACTGCTAGTGAGTGACCACAGACTCTTCTTGTGGATGAATCATGGAAGTAAAGAAAGAACAGAAATTTTTCAGGGACAGGCACGTTTGACTGTAAATAACTTATGACCATACAGTAACTAGATACTTGATCAGTGGAAATGTGATCCACGACAATGTTCTCACTGTAAAGGGCTTTCAGCACTTTTAGTCCATCCAGCACAATCTGTACTTTGATGCATTTCACACTTCAAAAAATAAACAAACATATAAAACATACTATAAAACTACATAAATATGAAAATACTTATACCAAAGAGACTATCTGAATGCACAGAATAGTAAAATACATCAGTGAGGCCATTATACGCCTTACGAAAAAAAAAGTATTTCTCAAGGCGCCTCCTAAGGCTGTCCATCGTGAAATGGTCACAAAGCAGCCAACTTACAAAATCCCAAAAGTCTGATGTCTAGTAAGTAAGAGATCTAAAAGCCAAAGTCACATGCCATTGATCACTAGGACTCCCTGGGCAGGCTGGCTAATCTTAAGGTGATCAAACACAGAGGGCCAAACTCATATAGGGTTTGAAAGAGCTATGACAGATCCTTACACATTACCACCTGCTTCCCAAGAAACTAGTGCAGACTCAGTAGTAGAGGTGTTACATCACTTGTTTCCCAGTAGAAAATAACTGCAGACTTAGCAGTTCTGGTGTCATGTGATATGAGAAACCCTCAACAGCCTGGCAGTGCAGCTGTGAACCACTTTGTAGATGGCAAGACCAAAGTATAAACATAGCAATAATCGAGGGGTCGTAATAGAAGCTGGAGTCTGGTGTGAGGGGCTTTAGGGACAAAACTTCAATTTGCACATGAAAAGGGAGTCTACCATTCGCACAGCCATCAGATTTAACCATTGAACCACTGTGATGCCCACCTATCCATAATATCATTTTACTGACAAGTTAGCATTCAGCAGTGCAAAGGCAGTTTTTTGTTAAGATAAAAATGAACGCTGTATTATCTCTCACACTCTCATTCATCAATGACTGTGCTTTGCATTTTCCCTCTTTTTGGCTGACAGAATGAAATTATATGCATATCTTTATCTTTTTATTTATTTTACCCTATATAAAAATAAAAGCATTTCTGTGTTATTGCACAAATAAGTGACAGGTAACGCAGCCATAGAACAACTACCACATCAACTGAGGGATGTGTGCAGGCTTAAAAAATAAAACAACATTAAGCTTGTGTTACTTCTTCACAAAAGTAAAAAGAAAGAAAATCACTACGCACAAGTCTAATTTTGCTTCTTTCTTTCTTTCTTCAGTTAGTCTCATGTAACAGAAAGGTACACGGCAATTTGAAACAGTGATTTGCAACTTATTGATGTCACCTGCTTAGTGGTCAACTAACAAAGCAGGGCAAGCAGATGACTGGTCAGAAAGAAAGCAAGGCAGGTGGTGCATGTGCGGTGCAAACAACTGTAGAGAGAATGATGTGTGTGGTACAAGTATCAGTGGGAGGGTGATGTGTGTAGTACAAGTATCAGTGGGAGATAATGGGTGCGATACAAGTATCGGGGGAAATGATGTGTGTGGTACAAGTATCAGTGGGGGTGATTTTTGTGCTAAAATCACTGGAAGGGGGAATGGTGTGTGCAAATGTGTGTATGTGGTGCAAGAATCAATGGGGGGCAATGTTTGTGCATGTGGTACAAGGATCAGCAGGGGAGATGATGTGTCTGGTACAACTATCAGTGGGAGGGTGATGTGTGTTACAAATATCAGTGGGATATTATGCGTGTGGTACAAGTATCAGTGGGAGATGATTGATGCGATACAAGTATCAAGGGGAGATGGGTGTGGTAAAAATATCAGTGGAGGATGAGGTGTGTGGTACAAGTATCAGTGGGAAGGTGATGCATATGGTACAAGTATCAGTGGTGGGTGATGTATGTGGTACAAGTATCAGTGGGAGATGATGGGTGCGATACAAGTATCAAGGGGAGATGGGTGTGGTAAAAATATCAGTGGAGGATGAGGTGTGTGGTACAAGTATCAGTGGGAAGGTGATGCATATGGTACAAGTATCAGTGGTGGGTGATGTATGTGGCACAAGTATCAGTGAGAGATGATGGGCGCGATACAAGTATCAGGGGAGATGTGTGTGGTACAAGTATCACTGGGGGTGATGTGTGTGTGTGTGTGTGTGTGTGTGTGTGTGTGTGTGTGTGTGTGTGTGTGTGTGTGTGTGTGTGATACAAGTATCACTGGGGGATGATGTGTGTGATACAAGTATTGGGAGAGATGTGTGTGGTACAAGGATCAGTGGGAGGGTGATGTGTGTGGCAGAAGTATCAGTGGGCGGGTGATGCATATGGTACAAGTATCAGTCGGAGATGATGGGTGTGATACAAGTATCAGGGAGATTATGTGTGTGGTACAAGTATAAGTGGAGGGGGTGATGTGTGTGTGTGGTACAAGTATCAGTGGGGGATGATGTGTGTGGTACAAGTATCAGTGGGAGATGAAGGGTGCAATAAAAGTATCAAGGGGAAATGATGCATGTGGTACAAGTATCAGTGGGGGGGTGAAATGTCTGGTACAAGTATCAGTGGGACATGATGTGTGTGATACAAGTATTAGGGGAGATGATGTGTTTGGTACAAGTATCAGTGGGGGGTGATGTGCTCATAGAATGATACCAGGCTATTGGCCCTGAGGGCCTTATAAACCTAGTCAAGAATTTTGCCCATGTTCCCACAAAGTCAGCACCTGTTTCCCCTGTCCAGCAGGGACACAGGTGGGATCCCAGGGGTGCATTTTCTGTTTCCTATCCAGTCGTCCAGGTTCCACTTAAAGAGGGCTAGAGAGGTACTCTGCTTGACATGGAGAGGGAGTCTATTCCACAGATGGGGGAGTCTTTGGGATAAAAATCTATCCTGCCAACAAGTTCTATTAATGTCACAGACCAGGGTGAGGCCTTGCATGTGGGTTGGGCGAGTGGAGTTTGACTTACAGATATGCAGCAAATCCATCACGGCTGGATCTGAGATGGCCTTGTATGCCAGACACAGGTCAACTCTGAGCAGTCTGTGTGAGATTGAGTAGAGGGACAGGGCTTTTAGTCTATCTGTACAGGATAGGTATTTCAGATCCTGGATTTTCCTGGTCAGGAACCTCTGTGGTCTCTCCAGCTGCTGCATGTGCTAGGCAAGGTACATGCTGAAGGGGCAATTGTACTCGATAATGGGTCTGATAAGGGAGGAGTACAGGAATATTATGACTGCCTTGTTCCTGGACGAAATACCCTTATTTATGAAGTGGGCCATGTAGAAAGCATTCCATACAACGGAGGCAACGTCCTGGTCAAAAGTCAGGTTCTTATCAACCTGGGTCCCCAAGTCCCTCAAGACTGATTGCGCGCTTAGTACACTGTTATTAATGTGATAATTAGTAGGATCGGCAGGGAGGATGATGTGTGTGTTACAAGTATCAAGGGAGATGACGTGTGCGGTACACGTTAGTGGGGGGTGATGTGTGTGGTACAAGCACTGGAAGGGGGAATGATGTGTGCAAATGTGTGTATGTGGTGGAAGAATCAATGGGGGCAATGCTTGTGTGTGTGGTACAAGGATCAGCAGGGGGGATGATGTGTGTGCTGCAATTATCGGGGAAAATTATATGTGTGGTGCAAATATTGGTGGGGGAATGATTTGTGTGATACAAGTATCAGTAGAGGGGAGATTTCTGCAATACAACTATCAGGGGGGATATGATATATGTGGTACAAGTATTGATAGGGAAATCAGCGTGAAATGACATGTGGTGCAAGTATTTGAGGGGGGTCTAATAAGTGTGGTGCAAGTGCTGGGGAGCTAATGTGCATGGTACAAGTTATGGGGTCTTAAAGCATATGTTGCAAGTGCTGGGGGTAAGAGCAATCTTAGAGTGTAGCATAACAAGCATTGATTTATTTATCATCTCATTACGGTGTAGGTGGCAGACAGTAACTGATAAATAAGAGACAATAAGTAAGAGACACCAGCTGCCAGCAAGAAAGAAGAGAGGGTATGAGGGGGAGGATTCGGTGGCTCACACAGTCATCAATAACATCAACTTAATTTTTACTTAAATCGCCAAAATGTAACTGGTTGCAGCTGTACAGAAATAATCACAGTATATCCAGTTAAACCTAAGACTATGTGAAGAATCACATTAGCAGCTCATATCCCTGATCCTCTGCAGTAAACTGACAAACTTTGAAAATAAAAACCTCTATTTCAAGCAATTAAAAACATTTTATTTGCATTCATTAACTTAGATGTTACATCTTCCAGCAGTTTCAACAGGCAGCATGATTATTCACTGGTTAAGATCTCTTTGTCTCAGCCTCATAAGTTCATAAATTCATAGGTTCATGGATTAGTGCTAGGTTAACTGCCCTTGCAAGCCATTTTAAGCCTAGCCAATTATCCCTTGTGAGACTCAAGCCCTCCACCTTGTGTTTGTAAGGCAAATACCTTAACCATTAGGCCACCCTCCCAACCCCTCAGAATATGGCGTTCATTCTCGACCATTGTCTTGACTTACAGATATGCAGCAACTCCATCAAGGCTGAGTCTGAGATGGCCTTGTATGCCAGACTCAGGTCAACTCTGAGCAGTCTGTATGAGACTGAGTAGAGAGATTAGCCTATCTGTATATGATAGGTGTTTGAGACCCTAGATTTTCCTGGTCAGAAACCTCTGTGGTCTCTCCAACTGCTGCTTGTGCTTGGCAAGGTATATGCTGAAGGGGGCATTGTACTCAATAATGGGTCTGATATGGGAGGAGTACAGGGATGTTATGACCTCTTTGTTCCTGGATAAAATACCCTTACTTATGAGGTGGGCCATGTAGAAAGCCTTCTGTACAACAGAGGCAACATGGTGGTCAAAAGTCAGGTTGCTATCAACGTGGGTGCCCAAGTCCCTCACGACTGATTTTGTGCTTAGTACGTTGTTATTAATGTGATAATTAGTGGGGACACCATTTCCCCAAAGGGGACAATGATGCATTTCTTGGCATTCAGTTTGAGGCCATGCTTCTGGTACCAGTCATTAGTTTGGGTAAATCTCTGTTGGAGGATGTTCACATCACTAGGGGAATTTATGACAGTGCCCATCTTGCAATCATCTGCAAACTTGGAAAGCCACAGACCACTTGCACCTCAGAAAAGTACATTCCAAACAGTAGAGGCCCCAAGACTGATCCTTGGGGTATGCCAGCTGTTACGGGTCTACTACTAAAGGTGGCTTCCCTTATTTTGACTGAGTGGGTTATATCAGTAAGCCAGTTAGCTACCTATCTGGTAACAAATGGGTTGATGCCTAGCTGAGAGAGATGATCGATTATACCTGAGTGGGGAATAGTGTTGAAACCTTTGGCAAGGTCAAGGTAGGTGGTGTGCACTGTCTTGCCCTCATCCATGGCTTTGGTGACTGTTTCAAAGAAGGTGACTAAGTTTAACAGGCATGATCTCCCTTTGACAAAACCAAACTGTATGGGATCAAGTGTTTGGAGGTTGCCACTATCCTTGTTTATAAGGTCCATGATAATGCGTCCCATGGCCTTGCAGATCAGGCTAGTTGGGCTGATGGGCCTATAACTGCCTGGGTCGGTGAATGCTATATCTTTGTGCAGAGGGAGAACAGTGGCTGTCCTCCATTTTGCTGGGACTAAGCCGGTGCACAGGCTTTGGTTGAATAGGGTGCCTAGTGGTGCTGGGAGCTCTTACCTGAGTTCATGTACGACACAGCCAGGGATGTTGTCGGGACCCATGCAAGATGTATTTTTTTGCTTTTGAGAGGGCATTAATAACCTGCTCCATGGTTATGAGGAGAAGGGGGTCAGGTGCTGGGAATGTCCTGGTTTACTGATGAGGGGGCAGGGGGGGGGGGTGAAGTTTTCACTGAACTTGTCTGCCAGCAGGTTGGCTACATCTATGGCATTTGTGTATGTGGTATATTTGACCACCTATTCAGAACAGATTTGGGAGTTACCTTTGAGATTGCGGATGTATGCAAAGAAGGCCTTGTGATTGCCCTTAGTGGATGTGGCCAATGTGGACAGGAAGTTAGCCTTAGAGGATTTCACCAGTGACCTTATTTGCTTGTTCAGACAAAGGAGAGATTGCTTCCAAGTTGGCGACTGCTCCTTCTTGGTCCTGGACAGCAATTTTTTCCTTTTATTATAGAGTCTGTTTATTGCTGCTGCTCACCAGACAGGTTTACTCTTCCTTGAGGAAGATGATTTGGTCCTGCCAGGTATTGCTGAGTCCATGCAGCTATATAGGTACTCATATAGTTTTTTTTGGTGTTGGCTTGGACATTAGTGCTTGATTCAACTGAAGGGATGGTGGCTGTGAAGCTGCTTATCCTTGCAATCAGGAGGTTGTAGTCAGCTTTGGAAAAGTTTTTTTTGTTCGACACTGGCAAGGTGAGGGGGAGGGTCAGGGGAAATGGTGACTTTGAAAGTGACTGCTTTATGGTTGGATCTTACCAAGGAGAATGACACTGTAGGGGTGCTACACTGGCTACTCATGTTGGTTAGTACCAGGTCTGGGATATTTTCACCTCTTGTGATGGTGTCGACCAGCTGATCCAATGCATTGGCACTGACAAAGTCGAGGAATCTCTGGGCATTCATGTTTGAGCTAGATTAGGTCTTCCATTCTATGGTTGAGTAGTTTAAGTCATCCAGGATCAGGGTTGAATCTTGATGGATTCAAGTAAGCCCAGATAGGTGGAGTGGGCCTCCTGATTCATGGTTGGGGTCTGTAGATAGCTATGATTTGAATAGGTATTTTGTCAATAGTTAACTGCACTGGAGTGTTTCCTGTGTGTCATACTGTTTGTCCAGTCTGGAGGTGTGTATGTTTTTGATAAATATTAAAACTCCACCTCCTTTGGCTTTGTAACCCTCTGTTTGGGGTCTGAAAGTATGGTAGGAGAAGTAACCTGGTAAGGCTGGGGTGCTCTCTGCAGCTTTGAACCAAATTTCAGTGACTGCACAAACTCTTGATAGGACCATTACTCTGAGAATCAGACATCTTACCTGTCTACGCAGTAAATCTTCACCCATTCCTTCCCCTAAGACCGATAACAGTAACTCTGCCTTCCCTGTTGATGGCGGCCCTAATGCTGCAAATGATGTGCCAATCTTTCAGTCCCTAGTGGCTTCCCAGAGAGATACACTATGTGGAACAGGAGCAAACGATAAGTGGTCAAAGGAACCAGTATTGGCTACAGCAGGGTCACCTATTGGCAGCCAAGGTAGTGATGGTTCTGCCCAGACCCCTAAAGACTCCCTAAAAATGTTCTTCTTCTGGTGGACAGAAGAAACAAGAACCACAAAGACAAACAACTGCTCCTTCTACAAGCTAAGAAGAAAGACCCATAAGCAAGTAGCAGAGCCTGAGTCAGTAAACATTCTCTCAAGAAAATGAATGCTTTGAGGCAAAATTTTTCATGATAATCCCCAAAAGCACACTATTCTGCCACAAACACATACTTATTCTACACAGACATGTAGAAAAAAAGCAATAAAATATTGAATTTATATATTTTTTTCAAAAAAGTGTGTCACAAATAAAAATACTTTAAACAAACATGACAGCCCAGCAAAGCATTTCCTAAAATAATGTCAAAACCTTCACAAAAAAAAAAATCAGTTTTTCCTCAGAAAAATTATGTTGTAGAAGATTTTCCCTGCTGTAATGGCTTAGTGGTAAATCACTTTGGCTATGGTATTCAGGGTCCTGGATTTATTTTGGGGTGGGAGGTTGGTGTAATGGTTAAGGTGCTTACCTGAGAAACACAAGGTGCAGGGTTTGATTCTCAAATGGGGTAATTGGCTAGGCTTAAAATGGCCCCCCGAGGACAGTTAGCCTAGTACTAATGTATGAATCTATGGAAGGGTACTTAAATGTCTAGCCCTGAAAGGACTGCTGGCCAACAGTCAGTTTCATGAAGCGGCAGAGCACTCCTGAAA
Source organism: Protopterus annectens (assembly GCF_019279795.1). NCBI lineage: Eukaryota > Metazoa > Chordata > Ceratodontiformes > Protopteridae > Protopterus > Protopterus annectens. Next base: position 891,107,690 of record NC_056746.1, read on the forward strand.
CAAGAAAGCTCTAAAGCTTTCAGTGCCCAAGCTGCCTTTGTATGTGGCTTGGCTCAAGCCACGGGTAGTTTAGGTTAATAGAAAGTACTCTATAAATTTGAACGCTAGTTCGTGATCATAATCTAGGCAAGGATACAACTCAAATAGCTTAGGCTACTACTACAGTGATTTAAATGTTTAACAACTAATCATATTCTTAAAAACAGTACACACTGCATGCCTAATTACAGCTTACAAATAAACTATTTACCTCACCTACAACAATGAGCCGGAAGAAAAATACCATAAAAGCATAGCAGTACAAAAAATACTTGACAAGTACTGCTTTGAACCATGAGCACTTTTACTACTGTTTTGAACCATGAGGCAAATCTAAGTCTTTCTGTCTTAGGGTCTATCACACTACTCAGCAATTAAACTTGAAGGATCTGGGGACGGAAAAGAAATGAAGTCGTTTTGTCAAAAGGATGGCACTGCTGTTGCTAAACTTTATGCTTGCTGTTTTAATTTAAAAGAAAATAAGTTGGTATGTCAATGTTGCCCACCCAGGGGATGTTAAAACTTAAAAAGAATGATGGGAAGCACCGGTAGATTCTTTACTTACTTTATAAAGCAGCTTAATGTTTTCTATATGTCACTGGTGACTGAGAAACGCACTGTGACAGGTCTGGTTTGGCTTATCAAAGTCAGACTACCAGAGACATATGTACTTTGGATTAAATAACCAGTTCTTGAGATACCACTTGGAAATATGTAAAGAAGTAATGCTTGCAGGCAATCAAATTAACGAAACAGCTCTACATGGAAAAAATATTCAAGTTTCTGCACTAACAACAACATAATAATCAGAATGTACCTGAAGTAGGATCTACTAGCTTGTATAGCTGAATTTTTCTGCACCTGAAATTTAGAGGAGCTTTATATTGTACCCAAAGAGCTTCTGAGCCATCCAAAACCTCTTTCCACTGCGCAAACAAGCAAGTATATTAAATAGCTCTAATTGAAAGAAGACCCATTCATATATGACTATTAAAAGCCAAAGCTGGTTAAAATGCATGTTAGGGGTAACTACTCCATGTCTGATGGAATAAGAGAGAAAGGGCTATTCCTCCTTACCTACCTGCCTTCTGTTTACTGCTGCCCTCTTCTTCCTTCTGGTTGCTTTTCCCACAACATGCACACACACAGTCACCTGCAACACACCTTCTGATAGGCATACAACTATTATGAATCTGGTAAAGCAATGGATTACATCAGTTGTTACACAGACTCTAAATTCATTGCTTTATAGCCCATCCTTGAAAAGAATTATGCCCTATTAGCAAGTAATCAGAATGTTTAACACTAACAGGCCACTGGAAATTACAGAGTTAAATCTCATAGCAGATAATTTCCTTTTTCATTAGAAAGCAAGGACATGAAAAATAAGATTGAAAATGCTTTCAGGTCAAATGTAAAACAATGAATTATTTCTGAAATCCACTTCTCAAGATGCATCTCACCTTAGGTTAATTCATATGATTAAAATAACAGATTTTAAATACAGTACAGAATGTCCTTTGGCCTGCTTGTGAAAATAAAGCTTTCTTGCTAATTAATGAAATGTAAGCAGACTCAGCATCGATTCAGTAAGGAAGTAGGTCTTAAGATTTCATGCCTGACTGATACAAATTACTTTTAGTTTAGTTACCTAATTACATTCTGCAGAAGCTGTAGCCAAAAATGTTTTTTTTTTCAGTTAATCTACACCTGTGGAGTACAGCACAAAATCATTTTCTTTTTTATCCCATGTGCCCAGCTGATATAAAAAATACAGTAGGGTCATTCTATAGTTCTGTGTGCTCAAACATAACATAAAAGTAATGCTGCAGACAGCATTATATTCATTACTAAATAGGTTAAAAAACAAACTGTTTTGGAAAGATGCCAGAACTTCCCTTGGTGGCTTACAGTTGCTTATTTGTATGGGGTTATGCTGTAACACAGACAATGAATCGCATTTAAGATGCCACAAAAAGGGTGACAACATGGAGGAAACTTGTATAATAAACGAAGCAATAGCAATGATAATCTCAAGTTTATAGCATGCCCCACTGTTAAAAATGCCTGTGCACCTATCCTATCTGTTTTGTGTGTGTGTGTGTGTGTGTGTGTGAGAGAGAGCTCTTACATGCCTATTCCTGCATTTCTGCAGCTGCTGTTTATATTAACTCCAATGTGTGATATCCCAATGTAACAAGTCTCCAACATAAGAAAGATTTGAAGTGTCTAACAGAATCAACATTAAAAGGAGGTACATTCTAATTCAGTCAAAACTGGATGTTTATTCTACAGCTGTAGTGTTACTTGGTCTATCATTTAACTCTGCATTTAGAAGCTTTGTTTAATCCAGTATTCATAACGCTGCCCCTGGATAATTTATTATTCAACCTCCCAGCTGTCATCTGTTTTCACTAAGGTCTTTCTTTGAATGTTTTGATTATTAGCAAATTGCCATGCCAGTCAGAATGTCTCCTTTTTCACGATGATTCTATTGGTCAGTTCAGATCTTTATTTTCCTCACAAAGATTTATTCAAAGGTATACACATTATTAAATATATGAAATAAACCTATACAAAAATTCTTTACCAGCTGCATATGATCTAGTATCTAAAAAATAAGAAAGTGTTCCTCTTTTCTTTATTCTCTGTGTCTGTCTCTCTCTTTTCTCTCACACTTTCACACAGCAGTCAAACAAACCCTTAAGTTTAGCTCTCTGAAGAATGATCTTCCAGTCTTGCTCTACTTATCCTGATCATTGGTGGTAGCAGAGAGTATGGCCTTGCTCCCATAGTTACCTTCTTTTAACTGATAACAAGTAATTACAGAACTTTCAAATTTACTACTAGACTTTAATAAAGCACAGATCTCTTTTTAAAGGCAATCCCTTCAGATTCAAACACGCCATTCCACACCTTGCACAGCGACAGCTTATATAATGATTTTACTGACTCTGGTACTGTTAATCCCAGCACTGACGAGTCAGCCAATCACTGTTGTGTATTTGTGAGCTAGACCTAATTGGGATCAGTCAGCAGACCAATAGACTGCAACTATAGGCAAGATCCAGGGAAAGACATCGAGATGGGGGGAAGGGGGAGGAGAATAAGAAAACAAACTTTGCAGCAGCTTCAGCACAACAACAGAACTAGCACTAGCATGAGTTAAGTCTTTCCTGCATTAACTGAGTGGAAAATTAAATGTCTTGGTTTGTCAGTGTTAACATTTACAGTGACACTGGCAAACTGGGACATTTTCCTACCTACTCACAGTTTATAATGGCAACACACTGCAAGTTATCAAACATGACTGTCTTTTTTAACCCATTAGAAGTGGCAACCATATATATGTCCTGTAAGAAAGTCCCAGTAGAATTAAGGGATAGTGGGAATCCACTCTTATTGTGTTCATTGTACTACAGGAGTTCTGTAACTTATTTAGTGATTTGCTGTGTGTGCTGTAGCACTACAGGTTTTCACTGTAAGTAGGTTTTCTATTTCTCTGCTGTTGTAAGATCATGAAGTTATAATATTTAAGCAAGGTGGGTGTAGGGATGTAGGAGACTTGTCTCTGCAAAAACTTAGTGAACATGTTACACTTTTGATAAAACTGTACTTTATATTTAAAAATGCAATCACACGTTTGATTATTTAGTTTTATTAGACTGATAGTTTAGATATAAATGGTTATTACTTTAAGACATAGGTACTATAATAAGGGGGGTGCATGTCATGTAGTTTCTCCGACTTAGCTCAGTAATCACATTAGGGTATGATAACTAGGCACACAGTCCCTTTTCAGGAGTGTTTCTTGGAGCAATGACTGGTTGAGTAATTTGCTCAGAGTTACACAGTACATAAACAAAGGCTGAGGGAATAAAACCAAGAACTGCTACAGGGTCTAACTCTTAAACCTATGCATGAAACACATGATTTTGCCAGTCACCCTCTCTAAATCCAGTCCAGAAACATTTAGGAGAAACTAAGACATAATTACCATCTAGGCTAAAGAAACCACCTTGGTAGAAGTTGTGGCTGATGTTGTTAAACTAATTGGCAAATGTTGTGCTGCTGTCTGACATTGTAAGGATAAGAAGCCTTTTGTGCTGAACGTCGAAACCCCAGATGATTGCAGACCACATTGTCGAGACGAAAATAAGGAAAACCCATTTCAGCAAAAGACCAGAGCAATGAAGATCTTCCCAGGGTAAGTAATCACTCATCCGAAAAGTCACAAAACCTAAACCGCACCATCCCTAAAAAAATATACCAACTCCAAGATCGCACTATAGTTGGGAAAAGGGGCAAAATTCACCTTGTCAGCCAACATGTTATTACCCTGGGAAGATCTTCATTGCTCTGGTCTTATGCTGAAATGGGTTTTCCTTATTTTATATATATATATATATATATATATATATATATATATATATATATTTTTTTTTTTATAGTCTTATTTTGCGATTACTTTTTTCATTTATGTTAGCTGTGATTAAAGGTAATTATTGCTGATGAGTTTGTTTGATATTTTATGTTTTGATCAAACTCACCAGCAATTATTCAAACTCATATGTGCATGTTCATCTATCTATCTATATACGTGTGTGTGTGTGTCTATACACACACACACACACACACACACACACACACACACACACACACACACACACACACACACACAAAGAGAATGAATCCTAGTTTTGAGGGAATGTAGTTTTCCAGCCTTAAGGGCAGTAAACACTTTCCTTAAGGCAGAACAAACCAAAAAGAAAAAAAAAGGAAAACCAATTGTACAGGAATTATAACAGCAATAACGTGCTTGTTTAACCGATGGTTTATTAAGTAAAAACAAGTATATAAATATAAATAAATACACACTCACACACACACACACACACACACACACACACACACACACACACACACACACACACACACACATACACACACACACGCGCACACACACACACACACATACACACACACACACACACACACACACACACACACACACACACACACACACACACACACACACACACACACACACACACACACACACACACACACACACATTTTTCCCTTTTTCTCAGTCTCCTGGATTGACTGAAATTGATAATTTATGATCAGGGCTCTATCCTTGTTAACAAATTGAAATAAATAAATTAATACATAAATAAATAGATACATACATAACATAAACTGAAAGAAAAAAAATGGCACAACTGTTCATGAAGTTCTTACAATACAATCAATACAGTCCTGACAGAGTATGTCAATGACTGGTATTTATCTTCAGAGATTTCCAATACCATTACATTATGCTTTTAATTTTCAATACTTAACAAACAAATCCATAAATGGAATTATTGTCGCAACAGCTTTCAAAATAGAAAAAAAAGAAAGAAAGAAAAATGTTCTTATCAATGTATTTCATTTTTCTTAAACGTCACTGAGGAAATATGAGTTAATATTTATTGATCACAGCAAATCTCTTAAGCCACTCTCTGGAATATTAGTGTTACAGTAACAGAAAGGAGATATCATTGTATTCTGCTGAACATGTGCCACACAGAATTGCTGTGTAATTATCTGAAAAAAAAATAAAATCTCAACTCATAAATGAGAATAACTGAGGAAATGGGTGGGCAGTGGGCAGACAGTAACAGACTAATTCTACATAGTGATATTCACATGCAGAGACAGCAGTGCTTTCACAGTGTGCGTGTCCTAAAGTAACACTTCTAGAAGAAACTCTCAACACTCAAGCTTTCCTACAAGCTGGGCAGGATGCTGGTGTGGATAAACAAATGTTAACAGTTACACAGCAAAGAAGAATGAAGCAGAAGGCTGAAGTTGGAGGGCTCACTTTTTCAATGGTTTTCACTGTTTTACACCGCTGCATTTTGCACCTTAAGGCATTTACTGCAGTAAGAAACAACAAATATTTGAAATAAACAGAAATGTGGCTGTTTTTTTACAGAATAACTAAATTTTAATAACTTGCTATGCCATAACCTACCACATTACCATACATAAAATAATGTCATGTCTTCATGTTTTGGGGGCTGCCATGGATAAATAAAGAATTTATACACCCCCCTTGTAGACTTACTTTTTCAGGGAGGAGCTGGTATGCACAATTACAGGTAGATGTATGAGGTAACACAGCCAGCAAGTTATATCAAGGGTTCCAGACTTGTTTTTAAGAAAACGAGAGGTGCTTTTAGTAATGAAACAAACAATGTATTTCTATCTTTATATACTATAAATCTATACTGAGATGGTACACATACAGCAAGATACATATTAGCAGGTACAAAGACTGTAGAACACAGCCAAGTAATTTAGTATGTCTTTTACCAGATGTTATTCTCATAAATAACATGTTGCAATTTGGAAACAAGAAATTCTTACTATTGCTAGGTACAAAGATGGAGCCCTCCATGGTTCTTAGTTATACAAATATCTATATGATGGATTAACAAGTCTCCTTTCTTAATAATAGTGCAATCACATTTTAGTAATATATTACTTATATAGATTTGTTTTGTATAGTTGTGTGATTTTATTGATTATATGATGTCCATCACCAAGCCACAGATGCATAGAATAAGTTAGGTAAAGAACCAGTAATCCTAAAAATAATTTAGTCTGGTTTATTCATTTATTTATCAGTTCTGGTAACACTGAGAGCCAGCTTATCCAGACATAACCTTTTCTGTCACAACACAGGCTCCCTGTTGACAACATAAAGTTAAAAATAATACACCATTTCATTCAAGATAATTATGATTTGTCACACTCTTAATACAATAAAACGTACATACAATGATTCTTTAACATAGTGTCACTTATGCAGATAGGGAGATGTAAAACATAAAAAAAAATGTTAGTTAAATCCTGTGCATTTATTTCCTATGTGTAGTCTTGCACTTATTTTGTATATACATTTCAAATGAATCGTGCAAATATTTAAATACTCACAGATTAACAGACTTGCTGTTATCTCTGAGACATTTATATACACGTTTAGCAAACAGAGGTTTTGTTAATTCAGTTATAAAATCTTGTAGTGTACTATGATTCTAGATTTCCATGGGAAGCTGATATCAGCAGGCAGGCCCAGTCTTGGAGAAGACCCTCTCCTGAGGTGGGGGTCTCACAAGTGAGAAAGCATCCATGTTGTTGCCTCTGAAAGAGACAGAGATTTAGAAGGTGTTTGTATTAATAGTTTAGGGATTAAAGGGTGGGACTCTGATGCAGGTTAACTTCTTTAACTATCATAACAGTAAAAATTAAGTTTGATCTGTATGTCACATGAAACCTGTAAGCTTTCTGCAACAGTAGGCGATAACAGGCTGTGGGTTCTGACAGATACATCTACAGCTTTATTCATCATAGTGTGCAGCGTGGTTATTGTAGTGGCAAAGTGAAGCGTTACAAAAGGAAGGGTATACTCCAACTTTGGCAATAGCACAACTTGGGGAGTGCTTTTATAGGATCGGTGAGAGCAAGTGAAGCATTTTGTAGCACGGCCTTAACTGTAGAAGTACCTTGCATATTACTGCCTTTCTATTGCCTTTGAAAATGACGGTGGGTTCTTGTTGTAATGATATTTTGATAGGGACTTGACTGATGGTATTATCTGGGGGTGGGACTCTAATCCATATGGGAATGGCACATGTTAGCTTTTGAGATGTCCCAAATATTATCACAACTGATAAATATCATCACAACTGATTTCCTAAAATTTATAGATAACATGTTCTGGAAAATCCAGTATCACCACAGAGTAAAGAAGTCTGACTGCAACATTTGCTTTAGTCCACCTGTTGAATTATTTCAGTTTAACAGCCTATGAATGCAGAGTACAGGGGTATAAGGAAGGATACAGTGGTCTAATGGTTAAGATCTTCACCTCACAAATGAAAATCCAGAATTTCTGGCCTCTGATTACTGTCTGTGTGGAGTCTGCATTAATTCCCTGTGTCTATGTGACTCCTCCTGCCTCTCAAAACACTGACATTTTGTGTTTAGGCATTTTTGTCAATATTTTTGCATAAGATATTATGATATTTAGATAATTTTAAATACACCCATATATACAGATATGCAAACATAAATAGTTGCAATATACTCTGTTGAATACAGATATTGTCAACAGAGTTTATTGTAGTTGATATTGACTGAAATTCCTGTTTGTTGATTGCAGATTTAGAATGTAGGATTACCAATAGCCTGTGGTATATGTGATGTGCCTCGTGTTATGGTAAATACATTTTGAAATGCCAAAACTTTTGCATATGCTGAAAGTTTTGGCATTAGGGATGGGAGTGTGTCAGTGTTTGCAGGTCAGGGTTAGATTAACGGCTAGAGAATGAGATAAAATTATTTGTGTGTGTGTGTGTGTGTGTGTGTGTGTGTGTGTGTGTGTGCGTGTGTGTATGTGTGTGTAAACATTTTGAAGTGTGAGCAACTGTTTATGGGTAAGGGCTAGGTAAGTCGACAGTTTCAGCATTTTGTGTATGTGAAGGTGTATGTACAGTGTGTGTGTGTGTGCATGTGTGTATCTTGTGTAGTATATTGTCAGGGAAGGGGTTTGGTAAAAAAGTAAGCTGTGGTGACATGATTAGGGGCAAAAGCAGTGTTTGATTGAGCACATACAGGTAATGTGCTACATGAAGTTAAAGCCCCTTTTCCATGCTTACTCATGCATGATAACTCTAACCCTGTCGCTGCTATTTTTTTTAAACATTTTATTGAATTATCACTTAAGGCGGTTGGGTGGGCGTTCAAAAGACATGCGTAAATGGGCGTGCCTTCGGTGAAGGTTGAACATCGAGCTGGCACCTCGATGTTCGTGAAAATCTACTGCCAATCATTAGTGGACCGGAGTTCTGCTGTGGCGACCCCTAACCGGGAAAAGCCGAAAGACAACAACAACATCACTTAAGGCATAAGCAAACATACATTTATATAAAAGAAACAAAACATATTAAGGTATTCCCATTTGCAAACATTTTACATCACATGTATTCTTTTGTATAATTATTTCAATCTAACATTACAAAAATTGTTCAATTCCTGCCTCCCCTTAAACCTTACTCCTCCAAAACATTATTTTGCATGTATTGTTCCCACAACTTTCATTTTTTTCTATGTAATTTGCTCCTGCCCTTTTCCAATGATTCCATTTCGAATTCTTTTATTTATTTATTTGCATTTGTTGACCGGGAGAGTCCGACTGGACACAGGTCTGTTTTCAGCGGAGGCCCGGGGAGAAAAGCTCCACATTAAGTATTATTTGCATTATACAGTTAAAAACATAGCATTTAAATATAGACATTAGTCCAGTTAAGGACGCAAGACAAGAAGAAAACAGATGTAAAACAGCTGTAGAACATAGTACAATTTTAAAATATGGTGACATATACTAAATATGATTAAAATGTAGTTGAGATTCATCAGTGAACAATTGATACAATCTGTTTTTGAGGTACATAACAGCTATCAGCAGTTGTTGCTACAAGAAGTTAGTATTATGTGGTAGGTAGCTGGGAACATGAGTAACCAAGCTTGCTAAGAGTAGGTTGTTAATAGGGGGCTGAGAGAGGTAGTGGGTGGGGGGAGTGGATGGTATTAGAGGGGGGGTTGCAAGGGCATATCTGGCAAGTTTCGAAGTGTGATTTTAGTAAGGATTTAAAGTGGGTGCAAGAAGTTACAGAGGTAATTGAGGATGGGAGGGAGTTCCAGAGTTTGGCTATAGTGCAGGAGAATAATGCTTCTCCAGCAGAGTTAATGGGTCTTGTGACCTGTAGGAGGTTTTTGTGGCTGGATCTTAGTGGTCTCATGGTTATGTAGGGTTGGAGTAGATTCTTGAGGGATGGGACTTTTAGTGGTTGGTTTATTAGTTTGTGGGCGAGTGTGAGTTGGTGCCATTGAAGGAGGTGGGGAGCTTTAGCCAGCCCAGTTCTGCTAGTGAGAGACAGTGGTGAGTACGGTAGGAAGCCCCTGTGGCGAATTTGGTGATTTTGTTGTAGCAGGTTTCGAGCTTATTTAGATTGCATTGTCGGGTAAGGTTAATAAATATTGGAGAGGCGTAAAGTAGGGTAGAGATAAGATGAGAATTTGCTACCGAAATTTTAGCTGCTTTGGTACGTAGTTGCTGATTTCTATATAATGCTCCTAGTTTTTTGTGCACTTTTTTAATGGTCATGGAAATGTGAATGTCAAGGTTCAGTTTATTGTCTATTTCTACTCCTAGTAATTTTGTGTGTTCTGTAGGATGGATGGTGGTGTTGTCTTTTAATGTGATGTTAAAGTGAGAGCTGTCTAGAGTAAGTTTGGTGGGTTGGAAAATTAGTAATTTTGTTTTGTTTGGGTTGAGTATTAGTTGGGCATCAGATAACCAAGTTTCAACAGAAGAAAATGCTTCCTGTGTGACTTTTTGCAGTTCTGGTAGGGAGTGGGCTGTGCAGATGATGGTTCAGTCATCTGCATATTGTATGAGTGTGCCATGTTTTGTGGCTGAGACTAGATTATTGGTGAAAATAGAGAAGAGTAGGGGTCCCAGGATGGACCCTTGGGGAACTCCTATGGAGACTGGTAGTTGGGGGGATAGGTTGTCCTGCCAAACAACTGCTTGTTGGTGGTCAGATAGGTAACTCTGAAACCAGTTGATGACTGGTTGAGAAAAGGATAGGTTATTGAGAAGGGATGAGTTGTTTGTATAGGACCATGTCAAAAGCTTTAGAGAGGTCTAGGAAGGTAGCTGAGGCGAGATAACCTGCATTTTTATTTTGTAGGATAGTGTTAGAGAAAGAGAATAAGGTGGTGGTGGTGCTATGGTTACGTTGGAAACCGTGTTGTGTGTTGGAGAGGAGGTTGTTAGCAAGGAGGTGATCTGAGACTTGAGAATGAATGCATCTCTCTAGTATTTTGGAGAGTGGCGAGAGAATAGCTATGGGGCGGTAATTGGTTAGATCTGTAGAGGGGCCTCCTTTGTATAGGGGAATTATGTGTGAGACATTCCATAGTGTAGGAACATAACTTTCTGACAGAGATCTGTTAATCAAGAGTGATACGGGGTAGGCTAGAGCGTCAGCTGCAAGTTCAATGTATTCACCTGGGAGGCTGTCTGCTGCTAATCTGGTGGTTTTAAGTTTAGTTAGTAGTTGTTTTATTTAGGAGGTAGGAACAGGAGAGAAAGAGAAGCTAGTTGGGAGATTGTTAGTTTTAGTTGATGGTGTGGGTTTATGGAGGGGGGTTGTGTTGTCTAGCTAGTGGTAGTATGGTTTGTGTGAAGTGATTGTTGAAAGAGGTAGCAATATTTTCGGAGGAGTGAGTTAAGTTAGGAGTGGGTGTATTTACTTTACCTGGGTGGAGGATGGAGTTTATTGAGGACCAGAATTATTTGGGGATATGTTGGGAGGAGGTAAGGGCAGACTGGTAGTTTTGGATTTTGTCCTGTTTTATAAGCTTTTTGGTTCTATTGCGTAGTTCTAGGAATTTTTGCCTAGTAGAGGGGGTTTTGGTTTTACGCCAGTTGTCCCACGCTTTATCCCTGTTTTTCATTTCAGACTTCGTGTTTTTTTGTAGCCATGGGGATTGTTGGGCTCTAGTTCGGGAACGTCTTATGGGGGCATGGTAATTAAGGATGCTTAGGAATGTTTTATTAAAGTAGTCAACTGTGTCATCTAGTTTGAGGTATTTTAGAAGTTGCCAGTTACAGTCTTTTAGGGATGAGCTGAATGAGAGAGGGTTGAAGTTAGTTTTTTGCGTATTTGACGGTAGATGATGGGTTTTGCTTTATAAAGGTGTTTTCTTAGTAAGAAGGTTGGGGAGTGATCACTGAGGCTGTCAGATAAGCAGCCTGCTATATATGACTGGAGGCTCTTATTGACTAGTATTCAATCAAGGGTAATGTGTTTGTTGGAGTTATTTATCCCAGTAGGTGACTGGACTAGTTGGGTGAAGCCATGAATATTTACATGATGAGTTGGGTGGTTGCTAGAGCAGGATTGCTAGTCAGTGTTGAAGTCTCCTAGAATTAAAGTTTCTTGGGGTAGTTGGTGGGTAGTCCAGCTGAGGAGGTTTTCAAGTGGAGGGATGTTGTGGCCAGGTGGGAAGTAGCAACATATTATGTTTAGGGTTTTATTTTGGTTTATTTTAAGGTTGGTATATATTATTTCTTCCTTACCTATTTGGGGAGCTGCTAACTTTAAGATCTGGATGTCTAGATGCTGCTTAAATATTATAGCTATACCACCTCCTTTTTTTGTTTAGTCAGTCTACTCTTAGTATATTGTAACCAGTAGGGAGGATTTGCTCATTAGTAATGTGTGGTTTTAACCATGTTTCTATAAGGATCACTACATCAGGGGAGTAGAAGTCTATGGTGGCATGGAATTCATGCACCTTTTTGCATATACTTCTAATATTTAGGCTTATCAGAAGGAGGTCAGTTGGCTTTCTATTGGCTGTGATTTGGAAGATGTGGTTTGTAGTCTGATTATGAGGGGAGGGGTTGGAGATAGAGGGACCAGGATTAGGATGGATGTCTCCACTGAGTGCTAGGTTGGATATAGATGAGATTATTAGTTTTAAGAATTTCTGTACATGCTTGCTTATAAGAGAAGTTTTTTGATTGTGTTCTGTGGGCAATAGGTATGGTGGTAGGGTTATGTTAGGTTGTGGGGTTGTTTTTAGTTTAGGTATTGTGGTCTGTAGTCTATATAGAGGGTGTATTGGGAAGGTTGTTGACCTGATGAGAGAGTAGTAGAGTAGAGGTGGGATATGAATGGTGGTGTGTGTGGTGGTACAGTGGTAGTGGTTGAGTGCAGGAATGGTGGAGGTTTGGTAAGATGTGATGTATGCAAGGAGTGTGCATGCAGTGAGTATAGGTATGGTGTGCTTGTACATATTAGTGGAGTAGGAGGGATAGTAGTGAGAAGTTGTAGGAGGAAGTATAGGTGTGGTGATATTATAGGTTGAAGGGTGGGAGGGGTTACTGTTTGTAATAAAGGTAGGACCACTGGGGGTGGGTGGTAATTGGGGAAGGGAGGTGTCAATAGATCGAACTTGGCTTGGTGGGGATCCAGAGAAAGTAGAATTAAAAGGAGAAGCTTAGGCATGAGCACTCCATCCAAAGAGACAAGCAGCTACACCAAGAGGATTTTATCTCTGTTACTATATTCACTACTTCAAACACAGCTGGGATAGACTTTGATTTTCATTTTCTAGTAATTGCTTTTTTTTTTGCAGCCTCCAAAATTAAATTTTAAAAGGCCTTACTATGTCTAGGCAATTCAGATCCTGTATCCTAGCACAAAAAATGTTTTCTTAGTTATATTATACCCATTTGCTCACACAATATTTATTACATACATACGTATGTCCTCCCATTGTTTCCTTGTGAATTGCATATCCAGTCTCTCTCTTCCTAATCTTTTCTAACCTCAGACCTAAGCTATTGTGAAATACTTTATATGCTTTAGTAATTATCTCATTTTTAACAGAAGCTTCTGTTCTAGATTCAACTAAAAATTCTGCCAGAGTAGTTTTTTTCACTTAGGATTCCCTTATCCCTTTCCCTTTCTCTTTGCCTATAATCTGATATCAATTCCTGATAGGAAGGTAGTCTCTAGCCTGGTCTAAATGTCTTCTTGGCCTCTTCCCATTCTATTATCTTTCCCTCTCTAGTTATTTGCTCCCAACACCTTAGTTCCTTTACCGGTTTTCTGCAGTAAATTCCAGCCCCCTTTCACCTATTCAAAGCAAAGATAATTGCTTTCCACATTCTTCTAACCCAACAACAGTCAATCCCCAATCCTGGTGATCTAATTTTTGTCACAATAAGTGTTAGAGGCATAAGAAATAAAACTACTGAACTACATGCCTAAATTACCCAACATAACCCTAACATTCTTAATGTAACTGAAACATGGCTTAAACCCAGCATAAACGACTCTGAAGTTATACCTCCTGGATATAGTATCATCCGAAATGACCACATAAAAAGGAAAGGTGGCGGAATTGTTTTAATATTTCCCAACACCTACCACATTTTCCTTTACAGCAAACCAATACCAAAATTCAGTTCAGCAGCGCTATTTCTTTCCTCAAAATAAACAATTATAAACTATATGTGTTACTGTCCTTTACATCCCTCCTGGTGACAATACAGCTATACTGGAAGACATCCTACACTGGATATCCTTAACATTTCCACAACAAAAATACTACAAAGTGATGCAAATGTCAATTGGTTGGATATAAACTCTACCTCCTCTACATCTAGCATGAATTTATTTGGTTTCACACAACTAATTAATAGCCCCACACAATATAGCAAGACATCAAATTCCATATTAGACAAGATCCTAGTATCAAACCCTAGTGAATACACCACCACTGGTACAATGTCAGACTCTCTCAGTGATAATCTCCCAGTCTATATGACCAGTCATCTCACACATCCAGTTAAACAGCATATTTATAAACAACATGCAACCTTTCCAAGTTAAACCCAGAAATGTTCATTACTAGACTATTGTCTATTAATTGGAACTTCCTAAAAATCCTCCCCTGATACGATGCTGTAAATGAATTCAATGCAACTTTTCTAAATATCCTTGCACCTCCTAGAAGGAAGACACTAAAAACAAATAATGCAGTTTGGCTATCTGGGAAGAGTAAAATGCTAATACAAAATAAAGAAAAGGCATGGAAAGAATGGCAAAAATATAAAACACCTCAATGTCTTGAAAACTTCAGAATGTTTTACAATCATACTAAAAAGCAAATAAATGAAAGCAAAAAGCTATACTATATGCTCACCACTTGAACTTGCAATACAGTTCAACTCTTATTTTATAGGTAGGATAGCATCTCTAAAGTACACTTGTGTACACATACCACAAATGTAGATGTTCGAGTATATTCACTGTTGCAGTCATCACACTTGGGTTGATTCCCAAAGCTGAGGATTGGGTGGAGGCAGTCAAGAAGTGTTGGGGCTGGCTAGAATGCCCTGCAGGACTGTGGTTGCAAAGCCTGCACCGGATTTTGAAAAGATAGGCAGGTGGTAATGCTTGGTGAAGGTATGAACAGAACTCCATGTTGCAGCTTCCAGGATGTCCCTGGTAGGGACTCCTCTGAGAAAGGCTGTAGAGGTTAATGTTGCCCTCGTTTAATGTGTTCTGACCCCCAGTGGGGGTGGTTTCCCATGGTGTTTGTAACAGAAATGGATGCAGTGTGCTATCCATTTGGAGATGGTTTGTTTTGATATGGCTTTGCCCTCTGCCCCTTGTGCAAAGCTGACTAGTAACTAGTCAGATTTCCTAAAAGGCTTAGTTTTATCCAGGTAGAATCTGAGCTGTCTGTGCTCATCTAAAGAGTGCAGGAACCTTTCCCCCTTATTTTAAGGTTTAGGGAAAAAGGTGGGCAAATGAATAGATTGGTTGAGAGCAACACTGAAGACACCACCTTAGGCATGAAAGTTGGGTTAGTCCTGAGGGAGACCCTGTCAGCATGAAAAACGATGAAAGGTTCCACAGCCATGAGTGCTTGTAACTCCAACACTCTTCTAGTTGAAGTAATGGCCAGAAGCAAGGATGTTTTTCAAGAGAGGAATTTTAACTCTGCTGAAGCTGCAGGCTCAAAGGGGGGGGGTGAGCTTTTCCAACACAAAGTTAAGGTCCCAAGCAGGAGTAGGGGCTCTCCTTGGTGGCCTTAAGTTGTTAGCCCCTCTCAGGAATTATTTTATGAGAGGGTGTGAGAAGAGAGGTGGCTCAGTGCTGTAATGTGCAGAGATGGCAGAGGCATGGATTTTAATGGAAGAGAAGGAAAGGCCCCTGTGGATTAGGTCTGCTAGATAATCAGGATGAGAGGTAAGGAGGGCTGTGCTGGGTCAGCTCCTTTCGTCTGGATCCAGGAACAATACCTTTTGCACTTGTCAGCATAGGATTTTCTAGTACTGGGTCATCTGGCTTCACGTATGACATCCAGGACTTGTTTGCTTAGGGTGGCCACTGGAGGAGAAGTTAAGGAATAAGCCAGGCTGCTAGGTTCAGGGTCTGCAACTGTGGATGCAAGAACTCTCCTTCCTGCTGAGTCAGGTGAGTTGGAATCTGGGGTAGGTGCCATGGAGGCAATGGGGACAGATTGCATAGTAGTGGGTACCAGTATTGGCCTGGCCAATCTGGGGCAATCAGAATTGTCCTTGGTCTTTCCTCCCTTATTTTGAGTAATACTCTGGTCAGAAGAGGTAGAGGGGGAAATGCATAGATTGAGAGGTTTGCCCAGTGGAAGGACAGGCCTTGCTGTGAGGTTCCCTGGTGCAGAATTTGTTGAGCTGGTGATTGTAGGGGGAGGCAAATAGGTTCACCTTCGGGGTACCCCATTTCTGGGTTACAAGATTGTAGGTGTTGTGTTTTAATTGCCACTCATGTGGGTCTAGGAGATTTCTGCTTAGGTTGTCTGTCAGAGAGTTTTAGTTGCCTGGCAGGAATTGAGCTTGCAGATGAATATGCATGGCTGAGGCCATGTTCCAAAGGGTCATGGCTAGCCTGCAGAGTGGGTTCCCCCCTGCTTGTTGATGTACCACATTACTGTGGTGTTTTGGTTTTGATAAGTAGAGGCCCCAGAGAAAGCAGGGGCCTGAAAGCTGTCAGAGCATGCTGAACAGCTAGCAACTCTTTTTGGTTGATGTGCAGATGAATTTGGTTTGGGCTTCAGTGGCCCTGAATGCACCTGCCATCCAGGTGAGCACTGCAGGCATAGTCTGATGCATCTGTGGTTAGGGTCTGGGTGGTGTGGGGTTGTGAAAAGGGAAGTCCCTTGTTGTGGTTGCATGCTGCTGCCCACCAAAGAAAATCTTTCCTTAAACAGGGTATCATAGGTATAATAGTTTCCAGGTCCTGTGAATGTCAACACTAAAGGCTTTTTAAGTACCACTGAAGTTTACTCATATGCAGTCTGGCTTATAGAATTACTAAAATGCAGGAGACCATGAACCCTATAGTTGCAGGATTTTCCTTGCAGATAACTGGGTTCTGGTGGCCAGTTTAGAGAAGTAGCCTGTCAGGTAGGCTTGCTTTTCTGGAGTAATAAATGCCATCTGGGATGCCGTATCCAGGCTTGCTCCCAGGAATACAATTTTTTGACTGGGGACAAGTTTGGATTTCTTCTCGTTGATAGTGTACCCCAGTGAGGTTAGTAGGTCCTTTACAAATGTCAGGTACTGTAACATCTTTTCCTGACTGTCTGCCTGAATCAGGCAGTCATCCAAGTAAGAGTAAATTTGAATATTTCTTTGTCTGCAATAAGCAATGGCTGGAGCCAGGCATTTTTTGAAAACTCTGGGAGCAGTGGATAAGCCAAAGGGAAGTGCAGAGAACTGATAATGCATAGATCCTGGCCTGAAACATAGATATTTCCTGCAATAATCTCTAATTGGGATATGCAGATAGGCCTCTTTGAGGTCTAGAGTGGCTAACCAGGCATCTTTGGACAGCATAGGGAGAAGCTGCTGCAGTGTGAGCATTTTGAATTTTGGTACCACCAGGAAGGTGTTTAGAATAGATAGATCTAAGATTGGGCACCAGGTGCCCTCTTTTCTGGGTACTAGAAAAAGCCTGGAATAGAGCCCTTGGCCTATCTGATCTGCAGGGACAGGCTGAATTGCCCTCATGGAGAGCAGGGAATGAACTTGGTTTTGTGCCTCTGCCCACTGGTTTGGAGGAAGATCTGGGAATCCCTTTGGGGTTGGCAAGGTGTGGAAATAAAATTTGTACCCCTGGGACACTATGTTGAGGACACATCGGTCGTTGTTGATGGAGGCCCAGTTTTCTGCATGGAAGGCAAGTTTTCCTCCTAGTGGTACAGACAGATGGGCAGAGGTGAGAGGAGGAGTTGAGGAGTCACTGGGAATTATTTCCATATGGGGGTGGCTTAGCACTCCCTGGCTTAGAAGTGGAGGCACTCCATTGTTTAGATCTCTGCATACCCTGAGACGGCTGCCTGGGGGGGTCTGTTACCCCTAGGTCTTGACTGAAGTGGCCTTGAGGGGGCAGGAAAGGACCAATGTTTTGAGGGACAATGTCTACTGAATCTTGGAGGCTGAACTTGCAAGAAGTCTTTAGCTGTCTGCATAGATTTAGCTTTTTCTTCCATCTTTTTTAAGACCTGTTCTGATTTGGTGCCAAACAGGTTGTCTTTGTTAAGAGGTGTGTCCAATAATTTTGATTTGACATGATCTGGCAAGGTCTGTTCCTTAAGCCAAGCATGCCTTCGAAGTACACAACCTGTGACTGCTGCCCTGCAGGATGCTTCAAGGGCATCAAACCCACATTGCAGGGTATGCTTACTGATTTGGCTTGCAGAATGCATAAGTTCCTGTAAGTCTTTATTTTCTGCACAGTCAGGGAAGGTAGATAATTTTTGTTTAATGGGTTCCATGGTATGTTGCTGGTATTTCAGCATGTGGAACTGACAATTTAATGTTCTAATGGCAAGAGTTGCAAAAGTATATACTTTTTTACCCCATCTGTCTAAGGCTCGAGAATCCCTGTCTGAGGGGGTGGGATTCTTAGCTGTAGTTGCTTTTATTCCTTTAGGCCCTTGGGAGATGACCTCTGGGTCAGCAATTGGATTCTTGAAAAGAAATTTGTGTGTGTCAGGGATTCTGTAATACCTGTCAGGTTTCCTGGGAGCAGGAGGTAAAGTATCCGGGGCATAATCAGAAACATCAGAGTCGTCGGACTCTTGGTCAGATAAAGGTGCAGGGGACAAATCTCTTTTTCTTTTAGCAGGAGACGGCTGGCTGCCCCTAATCAGCATGATAAGGTCTTCTGCCATTTCAAGCATCTGACATTGTGGCAAGGAAGCAGGCGTGTGTGATTGGGCCGTCAGTTTTCTAGGCATAGCTCGTACCCTGGGCCTTAGAAACTCGGTAGTTTTAGAAAGAAGTGAAGACGCAAAAGAAGTCATCGGTTTGTGTTGAATATCAGTAGTGCGAAGAACTTCCTCAGAAGCCGGTGCCTGCACAGCAGCTCCGGACCCATCCAAGGTAGAGACATTCGCAGGTTCCATAGTCAAAGAAGAGTCTTGCGGCATACCAGACTCTGAACGGGTTTCGGTAGTGGCCTGCGAATCCATCTATGTGGGCATCAGGGGCTGTGAAAGTGCCTCACTGAGTACCGGTGAATTGGCGACTAGTTTAACGGAAGGATCAGTTTTGGAACTGTGTGGTCTGTCTCTGTCTTTATCCTTACATTTTTTCAGAAGATCGGTAGTCGGATGGCTTACTGAAGCCATTTCAGAATATGGAGATCGAGAGCAAAAGTATTTAGCTACAATAAGGGCCCGATGATGACTAGTTCAGGCATTGAACAATGAGGGACGTCGTGGTCTGGGCCTAAACAGGTGACGCAGTAAGAATGGAAATCTCGGTGTGGTATTTGCTTTCCACAGGCGAGACAATTAACTTTTTCTGACATCGGTTAGAGCAAGAAAAAAGGATCCCAACGGGGTAGATAACTTTAGAAGACTTCAACTTCAATTTCAGAAACGAAAAACTCAGGTAGTGGCTGACTGGAACTCATGCGAACTGCTTCTGCTTCGGGTTCCTTGGCAAGAAAGACTGAAGTAATGGCGTCGGCTGGCTGTTTTTATACCACTGATGACCTGACATCAATCCTGGAGTGACAGCAACTGACGCAGAAATACTAAGCCTCTGGTATTCGGGCTGACTGAGGGCTACCCCTGGCAGGATAACCCAAGTGTGATGACTGCAACAGTGAAATACGAAAAACATCCAAGGATTCCTCAACATCTAATCCTAACCCTGCCCAACAGCCACATATCACCACATCCACTTTCACCTTCAAACCTGTGCCCACATTCTATATAAAACTACACTTAAACAAACTTAAACTGGGCTTTTCTTCAGCTGATGACCTTCCAAGCAAGTAGCTAAAAATAGCAGCCAATAGCATTAACTATGCTGTCTTGTCAGTCCAGGAATCCTACATTCCCTCTCTCTCTGGAAAAAATCACACATTATCCCTCTGCACAAAGGAGGAAATTCAGCAAACATTTACTTTTAGCCTTAAGAAAAAGTGCACTGGCTATCTTTAAATAAAACCAAATTATACACTGTTCTAGTAAATGCATAATAATTTAGGTAACAGGAAAACTGCTACCTCTTACTCACTTCCAATAATTTAAAACTTTAGTTTTTACTATTCTGCATGCCCTTGAACCTTTTAATTTTATGTTTCTCTCAGTAAAACAATATCCACAACTCTCAAGAAGTATTGTCTTTACATGTAGTCAGCTTGTCTTCATAGAAACTTAAAATCAGAATGTACAGATGCCCTTAGCCACAGACTACTCAACTCACAGTGAACATCTATTTGCTAAACAAAAACTTTTCATTACATTCACAGTGCTCTCTTATTTTTAAAGCCAACTTCTTTACAAAGAACTTGTTATTATATGTTTTCCAAAACGAATTAAAATCAGTTGACTGGTCAAAACATTAGAGGAGGCCATAGATCACTCTGACACTAAATTCCTAAGTATCCTTGATTCCCATGCTCCAGCACGTACAATAAAAAATAGATAAAATACAGCACCATGGCTCACAAAAGATATCAAAGCTAAAATCAAAACTAGAAACAGAACCTGAGCCAGCTGGAGAACAACTAAAGCCCCACTTGACCATCTAAAATATCGTCAACTCAGAAATGAAACAAAAAAATCTATTTTACTGGATAAAAAAGCTTCTACCAAAATCTCCTAAAAAAACACCATAACAATCCTCAAAAGTTCTGGGCAGGCTTAAATCAACTACTTCATCCAGGTCATTCAACCACCCCAACCCTGGCTAACTACACCCATAGTTCCCCAGAGACATCAGCTAGCACCTTTAATAACTTTTTCACTGAAACAATCCAATCCCTAGCAAATCAACTAACCCCCCTCCAACTTAAACACACACCTAATCTACCCAATAATCACCCCAAATTTAGCTTCCAACCAATATCCCCTAGTTTTATCAAAACACTTCTAAAAAAAACTAAAACCTACCACCCTCGCTGCTGACCTCCTCCCTGCAGAGTACCTACAAATAGCTGCAGATGCCACTGCATATCCCATATCTATCCTCATCAACATAACCTTATCTGAAAATGCTATCCTCTCCCTCTGGAAAATATCTCACGTCATCCCACTCCATAAAGGTGGTAGCTCCTCAGACATTTACAACTATAGACCCATTGCCATTCTTTCCCCACTAGCCAAAATAATGGAGAAATGTGTACACAAGCAACTAATGCAATACCTTACACAGAATAACTTACTATCCAACTCCCAGCATGGTTTCAGGCCATACCACAGCACCATCTCAGTCCTCCTTTCCTTTACTACTGCCATACACCAAAACAGGAATGACAATAGGCTAACCTCCGCCCTCTTTCTTGACTTATCAAAAGCCTTTGACATGGTCAACCATGGACTTCTCATTCTTTCACTAAAATCTATTTCCCTCAACAAGCTTGCTATCCAGTGGCTCCAGTCCTACCTGACTGGTAGACAACAGGCAGTACTATGGCAGGGCAAACTCTCCAGCCAGCTACCTCTCACACTTGGTGTCCCTCAAGGGTCCATACTAGGTCCACTACTCTTCTCTACTTTTATCAACAACCTTCACACTGCTATTCCTAAAGCTACCTGCATTCAATATGCAGATGATTCCACTCTGATCTGCTCAGCCACCTCCCCATCCGAACTGCAAACCTTAACCCAAAATACATTTAACACTATTGAGAACTGGCTCACCAACCAACACTTACTTCTAAACCCCAATAAAACTAAATTTCTACTTTTCTCTCCCACTAGTAGATCTACCACACTTTCATTCTCTGTCACATCTAACAATGGTACCACTATTTCCCCAGATCATCACACCAAACTGCTAGGGGTTATCATAGACAATAATCTCAAATTTGACCTACGAGTCAACAAAACCATATAGACCATCAATAAGAAGCTTGGATCACTGTATAGAAACAAGACATTTTTATCCCCACTGGCTAGGACTGCAATCGCCCGGTCACACCTACTCTCTACTCTTTTATATGCCTCGCCTGTACTCTCAAACCTCAACAAATCTGAACTAGGTAAGCTGTCCCATAGCTACAATCATATTGCCAGATTTGCCACTGGCTTCACCTATAGAGCCCACCACTGCCAGAACCTTAAACAACTAGAGTGGCTAAAACTGCCCAGCTTAATTCAATTCAACCAACTCTTAATAGTGCACAAAATTTTGTACCACCCTGAGGATACCCCCTCACTTAAAAATATTATTAAGCCTTATAGCAACCTGAGATCCCTACGGTCAGCCGATAAACTACTGGTCCAAACCCACAAAGCTAATAACTCTGCTGGTGAATCCCTGTTTGCCAACTTTGTTGGCAAAACCTGGAATTCGTTGCCAAACTATATAACCCTACAATTCTCGAAAAGTCTCTTCAAAAAAAAAAAAAAACCTCAAACAGTATCTGAAAGTGAATTGTCTATGCCCATGTACCAACCCTGATGAAGTTATAAACTGAAAGCATATTCTGTAATTATCAGAACTTGTATCTACGTCACCTAGCTCTGCTTCCAGTCTGATGTCTCTTACTTTTAATTGTGTCTGTCCATGAGAATTGTGGATCCCTACTAGGGAACACTACTAAGCCATTGAATATAATCACTTTGTTTTCATAATTGTTTGCTAACTTCTGTGTAATCTATGTAAGTTTGTCTAGGTGGCGCTTTTCTCCCTGGGCCTCATCTGAAAATGGACATGTATCCAGTCGGACTATCCCAGTAAACAAATGTAAAATAAATAAAATAAAATAAATAAATAAATATTAAGCCAAGGGCATTTGTCCAGATATTCATTTATGAAAAAGTAAGAGAAAACATCTCATATATATATATATATATATATATATATATATATATATATATATATATATATATATATATATTATAATCAGGGCACTTTTACACCCCATCCCCCACCCCAACAGCTCAAGATTGCAACATATTAACTCAAACATGCCTTACTATATAACATGTAGTTTATATCATGAAATGTTTTATACAATATTGTTGAACAAAGTTGTTGATGCTAAAAAAAAAAACTCTTTTTTTAACACGAAAAATATATATTTTGTGCTTTTAAACTGTAGCAAACTGCTTTCTGTATTTTATATCCACCATACAAGTAGTGCTAAAGATTTTCAGTATGAAGAAAAAACGTTAAAAGCAAAGCTGTTGCTGCTATTATTACTGCAAACAGAGTCATGGCTATCTAGTAGTGCACTGGGTGATGTTCCCTAACAGACAGAGAAAAAAATATGTTCTGCTTTTAAACTGTAGCAAAATGCTTGCTACATTTTTATCCACCACACAGGTAGTGCTACAGTGCTTCAGTATGAAGAAAAAAAGTCTTTTGACTATTAAACTATAGCAAGAGTTGCTACAGTTTGTTATCACACAAAGAGCACTTTTGACTGCAAATATAATAGTGGACTTTTAACACTGATATGAATAAAACAGCAATCAGGATAGGCTGATTCTGACCTTTAACATTTTGTGCCCATGGTGACTGTTTCCTTTGTCCCACTTTAGCTATGCTACTGAATGCTATTTTTTGAAGAGGACCAGGTAATAAGAAGGAGAATAAGTAAAGATTCTTCAGATCTGTGAATTCTGTACTAAAGTAAGTCCTATTCTGAATGAAGGGAAATTAATTGTACGTTTCTTACAAACAGCATCAACTTGTAATGCTTACTTTGTGACTGTAGTTGTAAATCAGATCTTCACACATCACGATGTGATATCTGATATTGAAAATGCTAGTTATCCTTTCATTAGCAATAACATTTTTCAAACAACTGTGCAGAAAATAAACAAAAATACCAGAAGCTATGCAGATATAATGCAGATATAATTTCTGGCTGCTTGACTGACCTAATGAAGGATACTCTGACTAAGCCATGAGTACTGCCTGAATGGAAATTATTCACTCTTGTTCCCATTTACAAAGTTTGCTGAATGGACTTGATCCAAAACTATTGCGCAATTACTCTTACATCAGCTCTCTTTAAGTGTCTCAAACAGTGCTTACACATATCTGCAAATCTGGAACTTAATGATAATTCTCCAAGATGGTTTATCTTAGGAAAGATCTACCTTCACATGCTTGGCTGACATTTATACACTGGTTTCAGTAACCTTAGGGCATGGAAGAAATAACTATATACCTTGACATAGTAAAATTGTATTATGGGGGTTGGCATTATAGTTAGATTTTTACCTCACAGATACAAGTCACAGTGTTTGATTCTCAGCTTTGGTCATTGTCTGTTTATTGGCTAGCATACCTTTCAACTTTAGAAATTTTTGCCTCATATTTTTGGTCTAGTCCTCATAAAATGTGTGTTTTCTGGCAAAGCACTGCAGATTGAAAGCACTAAATAATGATATACATTTGAGTTTCAGACTTCACATCCTTTAGAAAATGCATGCAAATTCTTTGTTACTCTAGCAACTTCTGTCCCTATTTTTGGCCCTTTGTCCTCCGCCCCTGTTGTTTTAGACTTTGTCCATATTTTTTGCATTAAGAGGTTGACAGGTATTTAATAGCCTGCAGACTGACTGCCTTGTATTAAACTATGACTCTCTGACATATAAAACCATAATTAACAGTTTAATCACACTGAATATTAATCCCATTATAATAAAGTGGATTAGAGAATGGTTAAAGCAATGTGATCAACATAGTAACTATTTTGGGCCATATCTCTGAATGGACTAAGATGGAAATGGATGCTCCTCACGGGCTCATTTTGGGTTCCATACCATTTAATCTCATATTCTCAGTATTTCCCACTGAAACTAATTTATGGATTTCAAAAATTGCTGATGATATAAAAATAGGAAATGTTTACAGAAAATTTGATTTAACTACAGTAAACAACTACCTTGATAGTATATACTCCTTGTTAATGAGAATATGCCTAAATATTAGTATTCATAAATATAACATCTTATGTCTGTCTAATTGCATGTCACAACTACAAACACAGCTCAACAACAATATTCATTAGGTGAATAACCAAATTCAGTACTTGGCTATCTGGGCCACCAGTAATCTAAGCTTTAAGGAAAATACCACAGAAGACAGAAATAAGACAATGAAGATAATGAATTAATGTTTAAAACTTTTTCTTCAAGGGAAGCAACGCCATTTACTGACTTGTACTAAGCAGTTATATCTTGCTTATATTAAATCTTAATTCTGTTTTCAGCTCTCATAAAAAAATCTGAATACTAGTTTTTTGAGCTGGTTCAGAGGATGTTTACCAGCAAATACCTGCAATTAAGAACATGGAATATGTTCATAGGCTACAATATCAAGTTATGCAGCTTAAGTCATTAGTATATTAAGGTAGGCTTCCTCTATTTAGCTTACAGTAGCCTTCAACAAAAAGTTACTTTAGTGCAAACTTAGGGATAGAATAAAAGTGTGGTTCAAAAACTACCAGGCAAACTGGGTCTGTTTATACTGCTCTGCTGGGCAGAATAAATCTGCCCAAATGTATTTATTTAGTTAGTTAACAGGGGTAGGACGACTGAGCCTGTTTTAAGCCTCTGTTCAGAGGTGGTCCAGGAAGGCAGTCAAAACACAATATATACAGATATGATACAGACACATTACTACAGGGAATTTAATTATAAAACACTGTTATAATACATTGGTGTTAGTACATAATTAAATAAAATAATACAGATGTGTTGTACTTTACTGCTCACATATCTATATATCTATATATATATATATATATATATATATATATATATATATATATATATATATATATATATATATATATATATATATATATATATATATATATATATATACACATATATATGTCTATATATATATATATATATATATATATATATATATATATATATATATATATGCATATATAGTAGAAATATGCAGACTCCAGATTATGAGTAGTACTTGAAGGTTGGGCTATGACTGAATCTGCAGCTTAGGATATAGTAAGTAGCAACAATTCTTCTTCAAATAGTGCTAGGAAGATGTATTTGAGTTTAGCCTGCAGCACTGAATATGACAGGCAAGAGGTAGAGGTGAAGGATTCAAAAGAGAAACAGAAGTAGGATACTGGGTTTAATAAATAAGTAAGGTGGAGACTTAGATATTCTGAGCTTACACATTTAGGGGTGTGAGTTATGGAAAGAGTTGATTTGATGCATAATACCAGTATACACGAAAAACACAAGGAAAAAAAAAAGAATAAGTCGATTAATAGCTTCCTTATGGAACTGGCTGCCCTTACACTTTAGGAAATCCCTTTCAATAACTGCCTTTAAAAGTCATTTAGACTCCTGGGTTTATGCCACAGCAATGAGTTTAGGGCACTGGAGTCTGTGTTTCTCAGAGGCTCATGGGCCATAACACAGGGCCTATTATAATCTATTAAACTATGAACATATTATTGTCTGTAACCATCTATCCCATATGATGGTCATCCATGTTGGCAGGTACGAGGAAAAACAATCCCAAATGCTTCCAGAGTGGGACTGCTGGGAAAGTCTTCAGAAATTAACCTATAGGTCGGTGCAGTGGTTGCCTCACAGCAAGAGGTTCTCTGGTTTGATTCTTAGCTGGGGTGCCTTCTCTGCGGAGTCTGTGTGTCCTCCCTGTGTTTACGTGGGTTTCCTCTGGGTGCTCCAGTTTCCTCCCACATTCCAAAGACATGCAGCTGGAGGATTTCACCCCAGGCCTCAACTGAAAATGGGCTCTGTCCCAGTTGGAATTTCCAGGTAAACAAATGTAAAATAAATAAATAAATAAAAGTCCACTGAAGATTGGACCACAGAACTCCTGTTGCTTCTAATTACCACTGCAATTGGTCTGGTGACCATTGTGGAAGATATTTCCAGCAAATCCTTGGTTGTTCTGTTACTCCATTTGGCCAGACCTGAACCACATATGAAGTGGACTGTGTTATAACATTGAAAACAGAGGTTGAGGAGCTTAAAATCTGACACTAGCAGTTAAGATGGTTCTGTCTTCTTTCTCCATACTCTCAATGTGGTCTTTGCTGACAGACCAGACATCATTATGTTGTCAAAGGGGGCATTACCAAAACTCACTTTTGCTTCTTTGGTAAAATTTGTAGAGCTCACCCAGGTGTAACAGCACACTGCAATGCCAGCAACTTCATAGGGCTCTGCAGAGTAGAAGCCCTTAAAAGGTTTGCAATTGCCAGAAATAAATCAGGCTTGGGAGGCACTTTCCAGAAATAACAGTCCTTGGGAAGCTGGGGAACCATTCCAATCTTATGATAGATGCTACAAGATCAGGACTTCCCCATGCTGTGTACCTCAACAGTCACCCCAGCTTTCTGACACTGAAGATAACACAGAAACATGATGAGAAGACCAGAATGCCTCCTGCCTGATACAATGAGGACTATATAGTGGTTCATTGAGCTATACTGCCATCTGACTCATCACAAATGTATTTACATGTCTACAAACCAAGTACTATTACATTGCATAAAGCAATAAATATACATAAAAAGATGACAATGACAAACAAGCAATATAACAAATGCATATAGCCCTGATATAAAACAGTCAAGTTGTCAAACATGAACTGAATATAGGCTTGCTGACAGGACATATATTGGAAGTGGATGACATGATGGTAAAGAGGAAACCGGACATCATACACATCCAGGAGGTAAGGAAGAAGAGAAGTGCAGCAAAGCCACTTGGCTTGGGATCCAGAGTCTACTCCTTAGAAGGAGGGCAGAAATGGTATGGGAACTGTGATGAGGGAGAGTCATCTGAACAAAGTGAAGGATGTCATAGGACTCTATTCACAATGTCAGTCTGTGCCCACAGCATAATTGTGATGGCGGGAAAAAGAGTGTATTCAGGAAGCAGTTGCAGGGCTTTCCAGATAAAGCAGGACAACATGAGATGGTCTTGATAATGGGAATTTGAATGGTCATATTGGGACAGACAGAACAGGATATGACATCTGTCTGTATTCATATGGATGAGGAAACTAGAATAAAGAATGACAGGCCATTCTAGACTTCTATCTGATAAATTGATTGATGGTGGTCAACACATGGCTCAGCTAGACAGACAGTCACAAGATCATATACAAGAGTGGCCAACATGCCACTCAGATAGACTTCCTCCTAGTAAGGAAAGGGCACTGAGGTAGAATTAGAGATTATAAAGTCATCCCCAGTGAAACAGTTGTCCTATAGGATAAAGCCCTACTGGCCACAATCAGCTGCAAACAGTGGTCAGAGAAGGCTCTAAATTAAACACAGACCAGGCTGAAGACCTGCATATTGAAAGGAGTGAAAGCACAAAAGCTCAAGAAAATAGGAAGGAGGAAAAAGGTGGAGTCGAAGAAGAATGTCAGCATCTCAAAACAGCATGTTTGAACACTATAGAACAGATATGCAGCTGAGCTAGGCATGGAAGTAAGGTATACAGGGAAAGTGGGTGGCAGCCTGCAGAGGTCCAGGAAGTCATCAAAAGAAAGAAAGAAATGGTGCAGGAAAAGGTGGGAGATAGAAAGATGGAACCATGCTAAGAAGGAATACTGGTTGGCTAACAAAGATGCTAAGAGAGCAGTCCCAATAGCAAAGAACAGGGCATCAGAAACGCTATACTAGCTTCTGAAATGTGACCCAGCTGGCATAAAGGAATTCTGTCAGGGTGCAAGACAAAGACAGAAAGATAGTCATCAGATACCATTCACAAAGGATGCCAGCATCAACCTGCTCAGCAGTCCATAGGACATTAAGGGAAAATAGAAAGTATATTCCCAGCAGCTTCTAAATGAAGAAAACCACACAGAAACTGTACTGACCAGGCATGGCCTACAATGAAAGAATAAGAACAGTCCATCTTAGAAGAAGTAAGAATAGTACTAAGGAAAATGAAGTCACGGAAAGCAATAAACTCAAATGGGGTCACAGCAGTTATGATCAAGACGCTGGGTGACTTAGAGGAGACATGGCTACTGAGGGTAGTCATAGCAGTATGGAGAGAAAAGTGTATCCCAAATGACTGGAGCATAAGTATTTTAGTGCCAGTGTACAGGAATAAAGGGGGGATTCATAACCGTGAGCGTTATAGAGGCATCAAACTCTTATCACACTGCAAGAAAGGGCTGGCATGGTGATTAATAAATAAATATGCACACCGGTAGAAAGTAAGATGGGAGATGAGCACTTTGGATTCAGATTAGTATGCAGCACACCTGACCTGTTTGCAGTGGGACAGATAGAGGAGAAGAAGCTACAGACGAGGAAAGAGTCCAACCGGGCATTCCTAATTTTGGAGAAAGCATATGACAAACTTCCAAGAAAGCTGATTTGACAGTCCTATACTGGTTCAAATTCCTGGAAAACATCAGTAGAATTAGTACTGGCTATGTACATGGTACCAATAACACAAGTACGAACAGGTGGGGGCTCCCACTGAGAGGTGTATGCATCAGGGTTTAGCTCTGAACTTAATGGTCTTTAAACTGGTGATGGACCACATTGGAAAACAGGTTGTAAGGGGACAGATTAACAAAGCTACTGTATGCAGACAATATGCTGTTACAAGCAAACTTTGAACAGAAACTTCAGCAAATGACAGGGAATAGAATACAAAGCTAAAGGTAAATGAAATGAAGTATGGACAAAGCAGTTGCCATGGCAGCAGATGGGAGAATTAGAAGAAGCTGAAAGCTGAGATTTGGAGGGATTATAGCAGAACAGGTTAATAGCTTCAGGTATTTGGGAGGGGTGGCTGAGGGGAAGGGATGTCTGAATGGGGATGTCAAAGCTAGAATCAAAAAGGCTGCAGTCAACTGTCACAGAATGTCTGGGAATAATGTGTGAAGAAAAATGCCAGGGAAGCTGAAAAGTAAAACTAGTGGTGTGACCAGCACTTGTGTATGGTACAGAAACCTTGGCAGTGAAGGCAAAGGAGTTGAGGAAGCTAGAGGTGATAAAGTTAAAGTGCCTGACATAGATGGTAGGACACATACTTTGGGACGGAAGGAGAAATGATAACATCAGAGCAGCATCCAAAGTAGTTCCAAATGTAGAAAAGGTCAAAGAGAACAGATTGTAGTGGTTCAGACACAAATTTAGGAATGCAGGAGATAATTTGGTGAAGAAGATTTGGGAGAGACAGGAAGATGTCAAGAGGAAATGAGGGTGGCTAGCAAAGAGATAGATGGACTGCTTGAGAGAATACCTGTGACAATCAGGCATGACTATCGAAGAAGGTTGGAGAATGGCACTGGCAACAACCTAACCTCAAGTACAAAATGGGATTAAGGGGGTTGATGAGGACAATAATCTAGACCTCACAGACCAGCTTGAAAAGGTAGGTTTTGAGTGAGTGATTGAAACTATCAAGTGTTGGGACTCACTTCAGTCACCTTGGAAGGAAGTTCCAAAGACACATCCCTTCATATGCAAAGGAATGTTCCGCTGAAAAATCAATCCAAACTCTTGAAACTTCAGGCAAGCCAAGGATAGAAGAGCACAGACTGTGATAAGGCTGATATCAGTTTAGAAGTTCCATAAGATGAAGGGACCACTATATGTGAAGGACCTAGAAATATCAAAATAAGAACTTTCTAACCAATATGAGACTGACGAGACAACCAGTGCAGATTGTGCAGCACCAGTCTAGTATGATATGCTACAATAATAAAAAGAAACTAAGATTTTCAGGATTATGCATTGTCCTTTTATATGTCTGGCCACTAAATTATTCATATGACCCTTCCTAATATCCCATAAATGTCCCAATGTTTTCTACCATTCTTTTTGTTTAACCACTATGAATCTTGCACCATTCACAAATGAAAGTTTATGCAGCACCTTATGATTCACAGTTGAGACTGTCTCATTCTATAAATCAAATCATTCAACATATAGTTCTTGCCTTGCCCTTAAAATCATATATTTGTTATATTATTGCAACATCTAACCTGTATAAGACATGATATTAAATATTAATTGTTATAGAAGGAAAGTTATTTTACTTTGAAATATAGCTCTTACCAACAATACGGACTTAAAGATGATATTGACTGGGTATTTTTTTATGAGTCATATTAATCTACACTGTCACTTTAAGAATGAATGTAATTATTTAATTACTTGTTAGTGAAAATTTGTTTTTAAATATGTGATTGTTTAGATGCTTTATCTCTGTAAAGGCTGGAGAGATGAGGCACCTGGAGTTTCAATGAATTTTGAATAAAAGACAAGTTTTAATATGTACACGTGTATCTTATATTTCCTCTTGATTTGTTCATGCTTGTGTATAAGAAATAATAAGATAAATGCCAGTGGTTCAACAAGCAGGGCACTTGTCTTTGAGGCTAGAAGACCAGAAAGCTGTAGGTTCTATCCCCAGAGCAGGTACATGTATTAATTTTATAATACTAACAATGCAGTGCAGCACAAGGGGATGCTGCACTTCTGAGGGTGCCATCCTTTGAATGAGATGTTAAGCTGAGGGCCTATCTGTCTTAATTGGTGGTAGGTCAGGTGGATGCAAAAGATCCCATGATACTTATCAAAAAAGAGGAGAAGAAGTTCCCTGGTGCCTTGGTCAAATGTCCCCTAGTTAGTATGAATACCATTCCAAGTCTCAACCAAAAAGAGGACACTAGACTTGTCAGACTAACCAGGTCAACAAAAAGTAAATATAAATAAAATAAATCATGGCATGTATATAGCTTGGTTGCAGAATTATGCATCAATTGTTCTGAGTTGAGCAAAGCATCTGTCTGCCCCAGATATGCAGTCTGGTAGTGTGCATAGCCATAAGTAAGTCATGGAAACAGATGATTAATTAGGGAGACATTTATTAGGTAGACAGGCAGTAGCCATTCACATGACTCCCCTCTTTTCATCATTCTGACAAAGTAATTCTTTGCTTTCAGTAGGTACTGCTTGATTTGTTTCTAACTTCAGAATATCTGCCTAAATACTTCATCCTTAAATTTTCAGGTCTACATATTAGTTTCCTCCCAAATGGTTGGCAGTGCCCTGTATAGACACAGATACCTTGACTGACATTTTTCCTGTAAAAGCACAATTGAAATGTCACCAATACCTAGTTGCACACAGGGCAACTACTTTGCAGTGGCAATCACTGTCCCCAAAGTTGCAAACTAGACACTCCTGACATTGATTTATATTCTCATGCCAACTGTTTACTTAATAAAAAAGGGTCTGTTGCCATGGATATGAGCTTTCCCACTATCGCCTTTACCAGCTGGGTGGATATGGGCATCCTTACACAATGTAGAAATTGCCTCATGTTTACTGACAACCAATTAATTCTCCAACAAACTGATATGGTATATGAGAGATGTATTTACACAACGTCACTGGAGGCAAAGCTCTCACATAAAAGTACTCATAATGTGAATAAGGTTGTCAGTAGTACACATGCTGTACCCATCATACACAATTCAAAGCAGATATAGAGACCCACATATGCTGAGGCACTTAAATGTAACCTTTCTAACCACAAAGACCTCCTAGATGAAGTACACATAACAAATACCCTCAGCAACCCTGAAAGCACTCTTTCAAAACAACACCCACATTTACACATACAGCAACATCTCATGGAGCCTCTACTTCTAAACCCATAAGGCAAGCCACCACACACTTCAACATTCTGGTCATTGAAGACTCCATTGTGAGACACACTGACGTCACTCTCATCAAGCTGAGTAAGGGGAAAGTCACGGACAGTTGCTTATCCACCATATTATGCATGCACTCAGGTCATTGGACCACAAGAACCAGTATGACTCAGTCATAGTTCGTATTATGCATGCACTCAGGTCATTGGGCCACAAGAACCAGTATGACTCAGTCATAGTCCATGTTGTCCATGTGGGTGAAAATGACCTGAGACATACCTCCCTAGACCATATGAAGAGAAACATCATAGAGTTCTTGGAATATGTGTCCCAGGCTGGTATGAGCCTAGCACTGAACAGCAGTTTACCTTCTCCAAGGATGATGACACAATACAAACAAAAGATGACTAACTTTAATAACTGGATTAGTTTCTGGTGTCATTAGAGGGTGCAATATTTGTCAGCATGGAAGGAGATGGTCAATAGACCACGCTGCTTTGCCACAGATGGTCTGCACCTTTTCCCTCTAGGCTTTTGAATATTAGCTAAAACATTGTCTTCTCCCATAATGTGTTTTTTAGGCAATGCCAAACCAACGCATCAAATCAAAAACAAGAAAATCTGAAGGTATTACTGCTCAATACTAGGAATCTAAACAAAAAACTCCACTCCCTAGAAGCTCTCTTCACCCTAGAGAATGTTGATGTCTGTGCGGTCATTGAGACATGGTTTAAAGCCATGGAGAGCAAACTGATAATACAAGCTTATACTGCCTTCCACACATTTAGAACAGCTACTACACAGACAGGGACTAAAGATGGAGGTGTCTTGATTTACATCAAAAATAAATATGCTTTAAGGCTGGTCAAACAGGACAATGCACTTGAGCAACTGCATGTTCAAATCACCATAGGCAAAATCATTCAGTACCACTTCCTTGCAAGCTATACGTCCCCCTCTATGACTCAGGAAACCCATACCATGTATTTAAATTTATTAGAGACACTCACCATCCAGCCCAATACCATATTCATGGGCAATTTTAATTTCCCCAGTACTACCTAGGAATCCTATACGACATCATACATACAGGCTCAGAGATTCCTGGATTTTGTAAACACAAACTCCCTGGACCAGCTTGTCAATACACCAAGCAGGGGTGCAACCATACTGGATCTGGTTGTCACTAATATGGGAGAGTGCTGCACACCCCCTAGTGTAATGTCTTCCCTGGTAAGGTCAGACCACAAAATGGTCTCCTTTGAAGTAAAAATAAAACCTAGACCCCCATTTAAACCTGAAATATTCAGGAACTACTCTAAGGCTAACTTTCTGCTATTAAGTGATAACCTAGCAAAATTTCAAGCCACTATAAACCCTGAGAACACTGCTGCCTATGCAGAACTGTTCTCTGAAATCCAATACAAGCATGTTAATAGCTGCATAGAGGCAGCTATATCCACTAGGAAGAAGTACAGAACAAACTCAAAAAACCACCCTGGTGGAAACACAAAATCAATAGGCTGTATAACAGAAGGAAGAAAATCATGGGAAAATTTAGGAGGTACAGCACCCAGCAGGATAAACACACTCTCATCAAACTAACCAAATGACTCAGAGAACAGGTAAAGTCTACCAAAGCCAAATTTGAGGTAAATTTGGCCTCCCAGGCCAAGGACAACCACAAGGCATTCTTTAGCTAGGTCTGCAACCTCAAAGGCAATACACAATTACATGCAGAGCTCATTGTAAATGGAGCGACCTCTACTGAGCCAGAAGATATAGCAAACCTACTGGCCAACAAATTCAGCTCCAGCTTTACTCCAATCTGTCCCTCAACCTTACCTCAGGAAATACCATCAAATATAACTCCTCCTGCTATCACTATGGAACAGGCCCTTAATGATCTAAGGCCAAGAACACTGCATCAATCAGCCCAGACAATATCCCAGGATGCCTTCTAAATAGCATGAAATATGACCTATTAGGGCCTCTGGAATTGCTATTTAACTGCAGCCTCCAAAATGGCTTTGTGCCTCATGAATGGAGAACAGCAACAGTCGTCCCTCTGCACAAAGGTGGGCCATTTACAGACCCTGGAAACTACAGACCCATAAATCTCACTAGTCTTATATGCAAAGCCATGGAATGAATTATCATGGAAATGATCTTAATGATATAGTAAATCTCCAGACACTGGACCAGACCCAGTTTGGTTTCATCAAGGGGAGGTCATGCTTACTCATCTGGAGGACTTCTCTGAGAAGGTCACCAAAGCAGTGGATCAGGGCAAAACAGTTCACACTGCCTAGCTTTACCTGGCCAAAGCATTTGACACAATACCCCACTTAGGCATAATTGACAAACCCAAGAGGTTAGGTATGAACCCATATGTCACCCGGTGGATAGCCAACTGTCTCACAGATAGAACCCCAGAAGTTAGAATTGGGGAGTCTACCTCTACAAAGAGGCCAGTCACAGCTGGAGTCCCTCAGGGATCAGTCCTTGGACCACTCCTTTTTGGCATTTACTTCTCTGTAGTCAAGGCCAATGTCAATGGTCTCTGGCTGACTAAATTTGAAGATGATGGCAAATTAGGAGATGTCATTGAATCCCACACTGACACAAATGTTCTCCAGGAAGGGCTGACACAGACAAACAACTGGTGTCAGAGCCATGGACTAAAACTAAATGCCAAGAAATGCATAATAGTGCTCTTCAGGAAGTTATCCATCCCAGGTAACTATCATATCACAACACATCCCTTAGAGTTGACCGAGTAGTCAGGGACTTAGGGACACACACACAGACACTAATCTAGCCTTTGACCATCACATGTTTACAGAATTGAGGAAATAATTCTTTGTTGCACAACTTATAAACAAAGGTATGGCATCTAGGTCCAAGGAAGTCATTGTTCCTCTGTATTCGGCATTCATCAAACCAATCACAAAGTACAATGCCCTCTTTGGTATGTGCCTAACCAGACATAACCAACAAGTGGAACGTCCACAGAGGTTTCTCACTAAAAGAATATAGGGCATAAGTAAAATGTCCTATGCATATCATCTCAAGGCCCTATCCCTGTATTCTGTCTCCTACAGGCTGTTGAGGGGAGATCTGGCATACAGGGCATTGTCAGACCCCACTCTGATGGACCTCCTGCCCACAAAACAAATAGCACCAGAATTACCCGTTCTAAAGACTTATACCTTGCTTGTCATATAAATAGGACCTGATGGAGAGGCACAAATGTATCCTACAGACTACCCTGTCACAGGGAAGCAGATTTCCTCCCTAACTCAATTCAAGTGTAAATTAGACAACTGGATAAGGAACAGGAAATTCATTCCTGGCTTGTCACCTATGTCTCTAATGGACACAGGCAATCTGCAAATGGTTCATCTCCCAGGCCCCTGTTTGTAAATGCTCCATCTCCAAAGCTCCTGCTTACACTTATGAAGGGTACCAGAACTTGTCAGAGATTTAGGATGCATGGCTCGACTTAAAAAGTTCATGTGGTCATTAGCATAGTAAACACCTATGAACCTCTGATGAAGGCAGACTACAGGTCCTTAAGGGTAAGCCTGTAACAGAACTTCATGACTGTTACACACCTTTGACACTGTTTCCACTTCGCTAGCACTATAGATGATATCTGCGGGCAAAACTGGAGCAGAAGAATTAAGAACAGTGGTATGAATGGCCATAGCAACCATCTTGCTGATGCAGAGTTTCAGCTGATTATGGACCATCCAGTTCGGGACCCATTTCAAGCCCAAAGCAAGTTTGTTTAGGGCTGACATACAATCTTGAGGGAAAAAAAGGTAAAGCTGCATTTCACCAGCATAGCAATGGAAATGTAAACCTCTTCTATGAATAACCTCTCATAATAGCAATATAGAGATGAACAACAGCCCTAGAATAGAACCCTGTGGCACCTGAAGTGTGTGAAGGAATCAACACCAGGTATAACCTGATGAGTATGATTAGTGAGGTAGGAGGCAAACATTGCCATGGAACACAAGAGTCACCATGGTAATGGATCAAATGATCAATCCAAATCTCATGATCACTCGGTCTGATAGGTTCATAGCTGTGTACTAGGTTAATGACCACTGGCACCTTTTTAGGTCTAGTCATGCATCCCAAATCTTTGCCTTCTGGCATCCTTGGTAAGTGTAAGCAGGTGCTTGGAAGGTGAAACATTTGTAGACTGCCTGCATCCATTAGACACACAGATGAAAAACCTGGGATGAATTTCCTGCTCCACATCCAACTCTCCAAGTTACACATGAATTAGGTTAGGGAGTAACTCTGCTTCACATGGATGAGGGAAGCCTGTTCCAGAGATGGGGTAGTCTCTTGGTACATACCTGTCTCTCCAGCAGGTCCTATTTATATCACATGCAAGGCTTAAGTCTTTAAAATAGGTAATTTTGGTACTGTTTGTTTCATGGATACACAGGAGATCCATCAGAGGCTGGGGGTCTGATGATGCCTTGTATGCCAGGCATAGATCTCCCTTCAGAGACAGTATACAGGGAAAGGGCTTTAAGATGGTCTACATAGGACATGTTACTTACGCCCTGTATTCTTTTAGTGAGGAACATCTGTGGACATTCCAATTGTTGGATGTGTCTTGTTAGGGCCATGCTAAAGTGGGCACCGTATCCAATAATAGGTCTGACGAATGCTGAATACAGTAGAACAACAACCTCCTACAACCTAGATGCCATACCTTTGTTTATAAGTTGCATAACACAGAATGATTTCCTCATTACCATAGACATGGGATCATTATGTGTTAGACCAAAACCAAAAACAGAACTAGAATGTGTCATAGATCTGATTATTACTCATAGAGGAACACAGATGTGCACGGATGACCTTCTCAAGAAACTTAACAAAGGAAAGGTTTAAGACATGTCTGTAATTATCTGGATTATCATCATTGTCCAGTGTCTAAGAGGAGTAATCTATGTTTGCTTTAAAAGTGAGGAAAAGACTCTATTCATAAGGGAGAGTGTGATAGTCTAGTAAAGAACCAGACCCAATACATTCATGAAAAATCTTACAGGTTTAGTCGGACATTGATTTAATTTACAGGTGACTGAATGCATCCTAGAGATTAATGTAATAAGCTCTTTATAATCAGGGATGTCAAATTCAAACCAAGAACATGAAAGACCACTACAAGCATACCAGGATCAGCAATAGATCTGATAGAGGCAAGCTTAGAGGCAAAGCCTCTAGCAGCACATTCACATTCTTCGGAAGGCAAGACTTTTGGTTGGCAATGCAGAATGGACTACGAAGCCTACTCACCACCCGAAAGAGTACTGTTGGAAACTTTGCTGCTGTTGCTGCTGAGATTTCATGAGACAGAAATAAAAATTAATTTCAGGTTAAGCGTTGTCGCCTCACAGTAAGACGCTGTCCG
The DNA here is from genome assembly GCF_019279795.1 of Protopterus annectens. Classification (NCBI taxonomy): domain Eukaryota; kingdom Metazoa; phylum Chordata; order Ceratodontiformes; family Protopteridae; genus Protopterus; species Protopterus annectens. Next base: position 891,145,987 of record NC_056746.1, read on the forward strand.
GTTCGATTCTCAGCTAGACCGTCTTCTGCATGGAGACATGCTTGAATGGGCATACCTTTGTTGAAGGTTGTGTGTCAGGGCTGGTAACTCGGCACGTAAAAATCAACTACCAATCATTAGCGGATCGGAGTTCCGCTGTGGCGACCCCTAACCGGGAAAAGCCGAAAGACACAACAACAACAACCCTGGCATATAAGAAACCATAATGTTCATAATGTTGATAACAGAAGCCTGTCCTTCAGCATGCGAGTGCAGCACCACCTCCACTCCAACATTCATCCCGTTCATCTTAGATCATGGAGCTCTAGGTTGTACCATGGCTTATGTGCCACATGATGGAGAGAATGTAGGCAACTCAAGGCTCACAAAGCAAAAGAAAGTATCAAAACCTTACTATGAGCCTTGATATCAACATCAACAGCACTGAACATTGACAGATGCTGATAACAAGTAGAAACCAATGACTCCAATATTATATATGACTCAGGTTCGTACAAACTATCAAATTCTGTTCTGGGAGTGTCATCCTAGGTAGAGCCTCTATGCAGTAAATAATGCTATGATCAAACCATGTGACTGGGTGTGCCTCTAAATCACTTATAGACAAATCCAGTTGGAACACCAAGTTGAGCATCTCCAATATTTCATCAAATTTGGGTTCACTGGAAAGGGGGGTGGAAGAAGAGGAAGAAGAAGTAGAAGAAGAAAAAGAATGAGTCTGCATTCTCATCTGTGTCTGGGATAGGAAACTCCTGGGGTAGTCTATGTGCTTCCTATTGCACTGCTGCTTCCTTCTTTGCCTTGGAAGGAGCTTGTTTGAGGAGGACAACGCTGAGAACATCCCAGACCCACCAGAGACATCCTGAATAGGTATGTTAGCCCTTTTGCCCTGTCTGGAAAAGGGGTAGCTGGGTGTTTTTTTTCAGCACATATGAAGTCTGTGGATTGGCTGTGGGGTGCAACTGAAACAAATGGATAATCGGGGGACATGGTTTCAGATGACACCAATCTCAAGGTCTACAAATCTAAGATCCTGGTGACAGAAACAAAAGTTGTCACGGTTTGGACTGATCATGATCTCCTGATCCCCGCACTGGTCCAAACCACTGGAACCAAAGTCCCATTCTACCCTGATTCTATGAGGGTAGACATCAAGGGAAGGAAGGCTGACCTTTTTGATCTGATTATTGGAACAGAACATATTGGTACAGATATATCAGCCCTTATTCCCAAAGCTCAAGGCATCAGTATCCCCATCAATGATGTACTGGCCCTTTCAACAACAAGGGTGTTGACCCATGTGCCAGAATCTTATTAGAGTTGATGGACCTGTTGATATGGTGACTGTGGTTGGTAATTTAGCCTCAATGGGGCCACAGCCTGCAAAAGGCTTGATGAGTACAGGAAGCCCCTGCAAGTCATTTTACAATCAAAGGACCTTATCCAGTCGCAAGAATAGAAGGGGGAGTGAAATCTTGTTAAGGGATCTTCTGAGGATCTACAAGGTATGTTCTGTGCTACGTCCTTCATCAACACCTCCTTTATATCCAGGTCTAGAGCACTGTGATGACAGTAGATTAATCTAGAGGAAGTCAAAGGAGAAGAAGCGATATTATGTAACCTGTGCATCAGATACTGATAAAACACTCTATATCATTCATTTGGTGAGTTAATGTTCTGGAATAGCAGAAACAGGAATTCTACAAACCTTTTGTGTGGGGAGGGGCAGCTTCCTCTATCTATGTTTAAACACTTTGTGCAACTCTGAAGATTTTTGACATGGGAAAAGTCAACAGACAACTGATCCCCTGATCACTCTCTTCTTTATATCAAATTCCCTGTCTTGCGTTTCTCAGAAACAGGGTCTGACTTTTGAGGTAGATAATACTGAACACTTGTGTTTATCTGGACTGGGATCAGCCACTAGCCCCAGTGGGGTTAACTTTGAATCAAGCCCCATGTCCATTACTTGAATAGAGATGACAGGAACACCCTTTTAGCATTTTGCTAGAACAAGTCTACTTCACTTTTCTTTAATTGCACTCTTTCTAAATAACTTGCATAGCTTACATTAATTACAAAAATGTTCTTTCTAGATAGAGTTACAGCACAAAAAATGTAATTACAATAGTTATATTTACTTAAAGATCTGTCTTGCTTGTTTTCAATTCTAAAAGCTGGAAGAAAAGAAAAATACAACACCAAGTAGCAAATACAGAGCAGCCTCTAGTAATGAAGTGTCAAAAAATGGTGAATAAGCACACAAATGTGCTAAATCGCCAAGAACTTCAGGAAGATCACTACAAAAAAATGTAATCAGCACTGTTCCTAAAAAATGCTGTTGCCTACACTAGGTTTTCTAGAAAATCACCAACACAAGACAAGCAAATCCAGCTAACTTAATGCAAATTTCTTGGTGTTCAATGTGCGCTAAGATGGGGAGGGAAGAGAGAAGGAACTGCAGCCATAAAGAAAAAAAAAAAAAAAAAAAAAAAAGGAACAGACAAAAAAGCCCCTGAGTTCATCTAGTTCCTCTTCTTTTTCAGTGTAGCATAAAATGATACCCACAAAATAATTTCAAGTAAGTGCCTATTACTGCAACCTCTAAACCACAGAGGCTCATGATCGAGCTCCTGAGTGTAAGCAGATTGAGCCCACAATACTGATTTGAACATTAACTTTGGAAAAACTAAATGTATGAGTTTGAACAGGGAAAATTAAAATATGAAAATTTAATTGAGGATAGGGTGATTGAGGAACTGATAACCTTAAAAATGTTGGGGTATGGGTAAACACAAATTTTACTTTTGAACATTACATGGATCAGTTTGTAAAAGATTGTCACATATCTTTACAGGTTGTGTCAAAATACATTAAGTAAAGGAGGTTATGAAGTTTGAGGTAATGAAAACCATTTATCTGAACTTACTTAGACTTAACAAAGAATTTGGACAGCATCCCTGGTTCTCCTTTAAAAATCCCAGATCAATAGGTTAGAAAGTGTCCAAAGAAAGTCCAATAAACGATTTCAAAACATGGGGAAAAATCTTATGAATCTAGATTGAATGACATATATCTCCTCTCTACATTTTATAGACATGTTAGAGGTGATCTTATCCTAGTCTGCAAGGCAACAAGGGTTTAATTCTTACAAGAATGCCTGGGTTTAAGGAAGACACACATCTTGAATCAGGTCAAGCTATTAAGACATTTCACAAAGTACAACAAAATCTTTACTGATTTTTTGAAAAAGGTGATATAGATCTGGAAATCAGTGAGTGTCTTTTTAAGTTTTACAAATGTTTGGGGTAAGACAATTTAGAACTTGACAGACTGAAACGGACATGATGCCCATGCCTTGTATTGTATTGTATTGTATTGTATACAGTAGTAAATGGAGCACTCACTGATTATGCTCCAAAACTAGTAAAACGATAAGCTTATTATGCATTTCACTGAATCAGGGAAGTACATAAGTTTTGTAATGCACTTTTCAGAGCGGTTCTGCTCTAGTCTTGTACTACTGCGCACACAGCAGCCACCACAGAACTGCAATGGAAAGCTCTAACAGTTTAAAAAAGTGTAATGTACATCTTCCTGTACAAAAAAAAAAAAAAAAGAATCATGGCAGCATGAAGTGATGTTAGGCTAAAAACAGATACACTTCACATCTGGGCACGGTCCATGTAACAGTTCTTGGTGTGTTTCAACTATGAAGTACTTTGCAGTTTTACACTTTTTTCTCTGTAAATCACAGTGCCTAAAGTTCAGTACATTACAATGAATTATGCTTGAATGACTCAATCATAATCTTTTTTTTAATACTTGGACAAGGATTAGCTGCCCAAAAAACATTGCCATTGGTGTAGTAGTGTGATACAGTTTTTTTTAATTATTTACTTTATGATGCAGTTTTACGGTAACACTTGTCTGTGTGACAGCATGACAGTGGATTGATACCCAAGAACCTGACAACACGGAGGATTAGGATCAGGTCTCCAGCCATAACCAACTTGTAATGTGTTTGACACATGGATATGAAGAAGCTCACCGTGGGAGCAAATTAAATCTTAAGTACTGATTCTTACTGTTCCATGGAGCTTCAGCTACTCTGATGTACCACTAGTTAAAGAAAGAAGTGTAGGAGCACAAAATATTTTACAAATGTGAAAGCTGTAAATCCCTCACTGCTGCCCACAAACACACTGATGCAAAATGCCCCTCTGACAGACTAAAATTTTAAAAGCTGTTCAACACTTCAGTATGTTTTTTTGTGTGACAGTGAGAAGTGTTTTACAGCTTTTAGGGCTGTTTTGGCTCCACAACGCTTTCCTGTGGTGACCACTGTGTATGCTGTAACAAGGGACTCAAACATTGCAGCACTAAAAGCCATCTGACATCAGAAATGGGCATAACAAGCTTTTCTTTTTACTAATCACAGACCATAATCATCATGCTCCATGTATTACAGGCTTATTATAGTTAAGAGTCTTAATTACTAGTTTATTTGTTTATTTACCTGTTTACTTATGTGCTTGTTTACTTATTTACTTACTTATTCTTTGTTAACTGGGTAACTGGACTAGCCTTTGATCACTTTCATCCACAACCCGGACGTAAGAGCGTAACACTTTCCTAAATTACATATTAGTGATTGTATGGATGTAAGAAGGTCATTACTTTCTCATTTTAGGAGCATATAACCTCCTAATACTTCCTTCTAAATTATTTCAAATGTGTCTGTTTTTTAAACCATTCCAAACAAATGCCTGCAAACACCACCCTCTAAATAATTAGTGTCTAATACTACCCTCTAAATCTAGTGGAAAAAAGTATGGCTGAGTGAAGAGCTTGATACAACTGCTCTCAAACACAATTCTTTCTCTTACCTTCTCAGTCCATACCTATAATCTTTCCTCAGTACAATTTACAGTAAATCCTCCGAGCTTCATTATGTCCAACATCATTATGTACACAACAACTAAACCCCTAAACAACTACTAAAACCACAAGGTACAACGGATAACCTGTGTTATACATAGATAAGCAAACTCAAAATTGGCTTACTAGCCAACAACACTACAACCCTACACCATTATACTATGGAAAAAGAAGCAACAACCAGTCCAGACAGATCATGAAGCAAAGTCAAAAGTTACAAACACTATCTGTACAAAGTATTCGAATAAGTAATCTTACTTTTCGTCTTCTATCCTTCTAAGCAGCTACCAGTTTTATTTAATAAAACATACTATTATTATCATCACACTTCCACCTAAGGCCGTAACCTAATAACATCTAATACTACAAAAATAAACACCTATGTATTCAGATGTAATACAACTGACTATTAATATAAAAGTAAGCAACAAAATAAAAACATACAAAAAACAGATTCAAACATTATTACAATAATCATTCATTTATCATAGTGACTCACTATATTTAGTATATGCTGCTAAATTTTGGAACTCTATACCCCTAAATCTCTGAACTGAACCAAATCATAACATTTTTCTTTTATAAACTTAAGCTATAGCTTGTTTCTGCCTGGACCTGATACTCTCGTTATGGGCTTCTCCATTATACTACTCGCTCTGTACCATGCATTCGACTCCTTTCTCTGTTTTTCTAATGCAATGTCCTTTCTGTCAAATCACCTCCTCCCTTTCCTACATTTCAATTACACCCACAGCATTTCTAGCCTACACTAACCTATACACCACTCTCAGAGTAATAACAAGGGAAATTACCACTACACTGGGTCGCCCTCAAATCAAACCTAAGGAGCAGGAGAGGAAAAAAAAAGATCTCCAGACTGAAGAGTAAAAAAGAGCTCCTTGGTCCTTTAGATGAACTTATTTACACAGCTGCAGTTGTTTAAATGAATGCGTGGCAATAATGCTACGGAATACTAATGGCAACCACAGCTGCAGTTGTTTAAATGAATGCGTGGCAATAATGCTACGGAATACTAATGGCAATCACAGCTGCAGTTGTTTAAATGAATGCGTGGCAATAATGCTACGGAATACTAATGGCTATTGCAGATTCCAGATCTTCGCTTCCAAATTGTCGTCCATGTCCCCCTAACAGCATGAACCTAAGGGCAGCCGCCCCTTCACCCCATGGTATTGTTCTGGCCATCCTATCTAGCATAATACTACTGTATGCTCTGTTCTCCTTTTACTGGAAATACTATAAAAGTCTGTTCCCCATCCAGTACATACTATAATGATCTATATAATACTTGCAGAAATCTTATACTTACTATGTCTTGTTACCTCAGGCTTGTGTTCTTGTAAATATTATATTCTCTATATGCAATACTTTATCAGAACTATCATATTACACAATGTAAAATGTAATTGAGAACTGGATATTGTTTCACTGCAACAAATCTGTTCTTGCAGTATTATATACCATTCAGACCATGTGACGTCTTTTATATTATATCTGATTTTATATTTTATGTTTTATGTATTATGTTTTATGTTTATGGAGCTTTTCTCTTTGGGCATTGACTGAAAGGGGCTTTGGCTACAAACAAATGAAATAAATAAATTGATATCTACATGCCAACATAAAGCTAAAAAAATCACTTCTACCTTTTTTGAGCAATACTAATACTCCTTTCTTGAACAATCCTACTGGAATAAGATATGTTAGAGAAATACCTGTAGAATTCAAAACAAAATAACAGACCTGCACTCCAGACATAATCACAATAACTTAGAACTTTCACTTATATTAGACAATAGATGAAAAAATAGTACCTTCTAGCTATACCGCACAGCTATTATACAATCTGTAATGATCATACTCCCAAATGAGCTGATGGTGTAGTCACTATATAATCCAAAACATTTAACCTTCCCAAGCACCCTATACAAATACCAAGCATTAAAAACACATAAAACCTAGTATGTACACATCATCAACAAATAAAAATCAATATGTACAGTAATAATGTATATACCTCCCACTGAAGATAAGGCAGCCTCTGAGGAAATCATATTCGGGATAACTAGAAAATATCTTTTGAAGGAATAATCCTAGGTGACCTTAATATTGATTGTCCCAAGAGTCCTGAAAAGACTACTCCTCACAGTATCTGTCTGAATGAATTAACAAAACTTGTACATGCCACCACAAGAACAGATAAAATTACTGCAAAGGAAAGTATTCTGGTTTGATATTAACAACAGACACCAGCAAAATTACCCCACAGGAATTATGACAGGCCCCATTAATAATCATAACTCAGTCTATACAATGTGGTAGCATAGCAAAATTCATAGAAGCATCCACTATAAAATAGAAATGCAAACAAAACTCATTGAGGAAACCATCTTGTCTTTCTATAAGCACAGCAATAGAAACCACTACAAATACTTCTTTTAGATGACATAGTAAGTCACTACGACAAACCTTTCCTCACCATACAGATTTCCTGGACCCCTCAATGATCTGTATCACAGCTCACTGTAGAAATAAAACAGCTAATAAACAGTAGACATTACGCATTGAAAAGGTGTCATCTAGAAAAAAAAATCTGCAACAATAACAGCACTTGCAAAACGTAATTAAAGTACTAACCTAAAGGCTAAACAAAACTATTGCACTAGTATACAGGAACTCCAGAATAAAGTTCAACAACATTTTTGTTCGGCAATCAATGATCTTATACAACCTGGTAAAAATCCCAACTCTGCCCTTTCACAATAGAAACAGACTGCAGCTTTAATTCATACTGTATAAATGCAGCCTGCTTCCTTAATAAATCTAGCACACTAAATAAGACAGTATTTCATATAGGCAGTGTCAAGCCTGCCTTCTCTTCTACCACAATTCTAAACACCACAATCAAAAAAGTTACTAAAAAACATAAACCTGCCTCTCTTGTAGCTGATATCTTACCAGTGCAGCATCTCAAAATAGCTGCAGAAGACATTGCATACCCAATATCTATACTATAGTTTCAGTCCCCAAACTCTGGAAACAATTATACATTAATCCCTTAGTTAAACATGACAAATATCTTGAATTAGCAAACTACAGGCCTATATCCATCTTGTACCCTGTATCCAAAATACTTGAAAATGTGTCTAGCTTCAATTGACAGTTACTTAACAACTCACAGGTTACTTTTCAAAACACAACACTGATTTAGGCCAGGCCACATCACATAAACTATCTGTAAACTCTATCCATGAAAGATGAAATCATGGTGAAATTCTTGCATCTCTACTTCCAGACCTATCAAAAGGATTTGATACTACAAAGGTAGGACAAGATGGGTTACTATTTACATGATATATAAGCCAAACAAAGCAACAAATAATACAAACATATAATTTTCTATTCCCCTACTTGAACTCAGTGAATACTTATCTTGTTCATTTTTCATTGATTTTACTTATAATAATTTAAGTAATTTATTAACAAATTCAACAAGGTATCATTCATCAGAGGTCAGACTCAAATGTAACAAATTAACATCATAGATAATAGCAGTAACAATAGAGTGTTTTGAAAAAAAATGCTGTCATGGAGACTAATGCCTTCTTCAGTTGAAGTATGATTTAGAAATGTCATGTATATCCTGGTTAAATAATAGTAGCAAGCTCTTAGTACAAATGTCATTATTCTGTCTAAATATAGTTGATATCAGTTATGGCAGGTATCATAGCTACGAGTGCTGTTTGATCAATCCTGATATGGTGTGTGTGGATGCAGCTGTGTCTGGCAGCTAGTACAAATGTCATTATTATTCTGTCTAAACATAGTTAATATCAATTATGGCAGGTATCATAGCTTCGAGTGCTGTTTGATTAAGCTTGACATGGTGTGTGTAGACGCAGCTGTGTCTGGCAGCTGTTGTATGTTGCCGTTTTTGTCTCCGGGAAGCTGTAGGTTGCAGCTTGTGATCGAGGTTTACTGACGCTTGTGTATTAGGAAGAGGCATTTGGCGTTTTAGCCTGGATCCAGGGGAAGGGGGTAGATAAAACTGTGATTTGGGAATATTTTGGCAGAGAATAGTTTATTTATACATCTGCTGAGTGAGAGGTGGGAAGGCTGGAAGAATGTGTTATCTCTTGTTGTGGCGGCCTATTGGGAGATTTTTTTTTTTTTATCTGTTTGCTCCCCGTGCTTTTCCTGGCTGTTGCCTCGCTGAAAGGGAGGGAGTTTAGGCTTGAAGTTGCAGTGAAGTGAAGCTTTGCTTCAGGTGCAATGAAGTTTTTGGCTAAAAAAAAAATAAAGGGGCTGTTTTAAACCACATGTACACATATTGATGGTCTCCCAACACTTCGTTAGCTTATTAAATTGATTCTTGATAAAAAAAAAAAATAAATAAATAATAAGTGCAATTTTATATTTAAAATGTACTTTGGTCCAAACACATTAAGGACTTACATAAGAGTGGAAGTCTGAGTTATTCTGAAAGACTAAGAGCACTTGGTCTTGTGCAGTACCCTTTGCAGTGGTCTTGGAGGTGAGCTTGCTCAGAAGTGTTGAGCATATGGGGATAGCTGATTCTAGGGTGTTTGGGGTTGCTGGGAACTGCTAGAGAGTCATCAGATTTCCTTCGTGGAAATATCTGTGGGAATGGAAGGTGTGTTGAGTGGTTCACTGGCAGAGTGGCCACTGAATGGAACAGGCTGGTAAAATGGAACAGGACAAATATTGATTTGGATATTTTAAGAACAGCCTGGAAGCACATCACATGAACTAGTGAATGGTATTCTGGCAAAACTGGATGGGCATTGTTGCCTGTGCTTGAAGTATTGATATGTGTGTATGTAAGGATGGAAATATACTTATATCAAATAAGAAACTAGAAGGGTCTCATAACTTAAAGTCTATGGACTGTATAAACATGTTTGGAAGGAGCCAATAATAAGAATAAGCATTACAGCTTGTGGTCTTTCAAATAATTAAGCAACACCCAAAAAAAAAAAAAAAAAAAAAACACAATAGTTATGTAATGAATGATTTTAGTAAATCTAGACATAAAATATATAATCATCACAGAAGATGAAGCAGTAAAGACAGGATTTAATAACATGGGCTTGTGTATAATAACACTACTGTCTTAACTTGTCATAAATGATCTACACTACACTGAACATCAAGGGGAAGCATGATGATTTTCTTATATAAGTAAATATGCATAACAAATCATGTAATTGCTTTAACTTGAATTGTGATTTTGTAACCCATCTTGACCATACATAATACTTAATCTGTTACCAAGCTAACTAATGTTTTATACATGACATCAAACTGACAACGTTGTTCATGGGAAACAATAGAAGCCTGAAAAAGGAATGTCACAGAATGTAACAATCACATTCTGAACAAATAGTATTAAATTGACAATAATCACTCAGTTTAACCTTTGCTGATTATACAAAATAGAATGTTGCCATTTAAATCTAAAAACTTTCAGTATATGCCATAAAATGGCACTTTATGAATATGGAAAGGGAAGTTGTAATCATTAATCACAGTAAGTGAATTTGTTGTTTTTAACCTATAATTTCACTCATTTTATAATAAGAAATGATAGATATGAAAATCCTTATGTGTAGGAAATGGGGGGAAGAGGGATGCACTGATAATTAAAATGCACAACTTTCATCAATGTTCACATAAAACAAACTTGATGCTTTACATAAGTTAGCAACAAACAAAAGTGATTACTTAAATGCTGGCAAACAATGAAATATAACTTCTGATATATCCAGTAAAATACATTGTATTATAAACATTAGGTATAAATATTATTACCTTCTATTTATATTAAGTAATAGGTTTTGAAAAACTTCATCAATAAGAGTGAATATGTTAAATAACTGTGTGCTTTAATCTTTTATTGAGGTTTTTTTATATGATACATCCTACTTTACTATGATTGAATTGCTTGTCGTCTATCTTTCATGTAAATATTAATTGCTTATACAATAAGTAGACATTTATATTGCATTCAGATTCTGTCTAACCTATAATAGTACTATATCTGTTCAAAATAATATAAATATTGCTTATTCCTATTACAAATATTCTCCATATGATAATTCAATTTATGGAGCTCAGATGTGCTGGATTGTCAAGGTATGAGTGATAATCTGATGGACTTAGGTTTATCCATCAGATTAGGAATGATTTTTATTCCATGGCTAGTCCGGATCTTAGTTTTGTTAACATTTATTAATTTAAATTTGTTATTTCACAAAAACATTTTTAGTATGCCTGACCAAAACATTACTTTATTGGTCAACACTCAAAGTATAAAACTGGTAATTTCCTTTAAAAGCTCAAACATATACCTTATAGTTATCAGAGGAAAATGTTTAATAATCACAATAAAACAAAAACTATATAGTCTAAATAACCCAAGATGGATTTAACTTTACTATCTTTAAATACCAATGGCTTAAACAATCCTAGCAATAGATCAAATCTACTGAAATATTTAAAACTGAACAAGCATAAATTGTCTTCCTTCAAGAAACTCATTTCAAAACAAATGACAATTACAAATGGAATCCTAAGGAATATATGATATTGGCACAATCCACTTATAAGACAAAGACAAAAGGAGTAACAATTTTATGGAAAACAAATGTGATTAACCCAGAAATCATGTATAAGTATGAAGATAAAGAAGGCCTTATGGTATTAGTAACAGTTAAATATAGTAACAGAATATGGACCCTAGCCAATCTATACTGGTTCCCAGGCATTGGAACAGGAACTGTTAAAAAACACTTGGATTTCATTTCCAATAATTATAAAGACAACTTAATATTAGGAGAAGATTTTAACTGTATATTTGATATTTCTTAAACTACAACTAAAAGACCGCTGTGTACATCTGCTCTATCAAAAGCTTTAAACAAGTGGGTAGAATCATTTCATCTTGTAGATACTTTCACATTTAAAGAAGGTAAATCTTTGTTGTTTTCCCATCAAGATCACAGATTTGGTACCCAAACTAGAATAGATAAAATATTTGCTGCCCATGACTTACACTCTAAAATCATTAATTTCTCAATCACTCCCTGCCCCTTTTCAGAACACAATTCATTGATACTAAAACTTCAACATGGGTACAAACCATTAATCTTTAACTCCAAAATTCCAGCATATATAACTAAAATTAAAGAGTTCAAACCCTGGTTATTATCTGAATTATAGTTCTTAGATATTAATTATACCACAGAGATAAATAAAATAATGCTATGGGACTCATTAAAAGCTTACATATATGGTAAAACCCTAACTTGGTATAAAAAAAATCAGAGAATACCATTCTGAATTATTAGATCTACAATACAAACCTTTGTCAGTAAAAGCTGAAAAAATGAAAATCATTTGGAGATGAAAAAGAAAGTAAAAGTATTAAACAATAAATACAACAAAGGTCTAACACACAAAACTAGTTTAGCTTTAGAAAAACAAAAAATTAATACCTTGGCTACTTCTCCAAAATATCTGCATAATTTATCCACAAGAATCAAAATACAATCAAAAGCTAATAACATTAAAAGTATCTTCCATGAAAAGAAAGGGAAAATGTCTTGGATATAAGTGACATTCTTGATGCCTATAGAAATCACTATATGGAACATTTCCAAAAAGAAAATATACATATTGATCAATTAAATCGAGTTGAAAAATGTTCTAATATAAATAAACTCAGAAAAATTAAAACTAGATTTGCAAGCACCCATATTCTACAAAGAAATTACAGATACAATAAAAGAGGGTAAAAATAATAAAGCTCCAGGTATAGCTGGCATAACTATGGAAATATATAAATGTTTTTCTTCAAAGATACTATCCCTCTTCCATAAAACTCTATTAGAAATTCAGTCAGAAGCCCTAATACCACCCTCTTGGAGATATTCCTTAATCACACCAATCCTAAAGGAAAACAAATCCTCAAACCTCTGTACCTCATATTGACCTATATCATTATTAAATAATGACTATAAGATACTTATGATAATATTAACTAACAGAACCACTATCAAAAACAATGAATAATGATCAAACTGGAGTTATATATCATAGACACACACACATGACAATATTAAAAGGATAATTTCTCTTATAGACTATGTTAAGAAAGAAAATAAAGAAACTCATAATTGGCTTAGATATAGAGACAGCCTTTGATTCCCTAAATTGGGTCTATTTATTCAACATCCTAATGCTATTTAAATTTCCTGCATACTTTGTTCATCTCCTAAAGAATATATATACAAATAATTTAGCGTATGTCAAGTTAGGTCCTTTTACCTCTGAATCTATACATATAACAAAAGGCACTAAACAAGGATGTCTCATGTCACTGATTCTATTTGCTCTCGCTATTGAAATATTGGCAGATTAAATTTGTAACAATATAAAAATCAATGGCATAGATGTTTATGAACAATACAGTTCTAAAGCAATGCTATTTGCTGATGTCATATTACTAACATTATATAATACAAAAGAGACATTAGAAGAATTAAATATATTAATTGACAAATTTCACATGACTTCAGGACTCCATTTCAATAAATCAAAATCAAAATTTTTATTTTTAAATAAAAAAAATACTGCAGACTAAGGAGGATTGCATCATAGGGAAACAAGAATCTACCTTAAAATATCTAGGAACTGAGTTATGCAAGGATAATAATGAATTAGTCTCAATAAACTACAATAATATCATCAATACAATTAAAATCTCTGTGGAAAAATGGAACAAAATAATATTAACATTTGAAGATAGACTACAGTTAATAAAAATGGTTTTACTGCCCAAGATCCTACATATAGCCTTGGCAATACAACTGTTATCAGAAAGGAATATACTTAAATAAATTCATGCCTAATAAAACTGTTATGGTTTCCCAAAAGAAACAGAATAGCTTTAATACATCATATCAGACCATGGAAACAGGGGGGATCATATATAAAAGCATAAATATCTAAAACAATCTCAGATTGGATAAGTCCAAATTACTCTGCAAACTGGAAAGAATTACTAACTGTAACATCAATGAATGAATTTGATTTGCAAAAAAATTTCAAATAACAGATAAAAACAATTTGCCATGGTACATATTTTGTATTAGTATGCAATATAACATAACTAAACCCACTAAAACTCGTATGATTAATTATTACATTGGCTCATTTAGGAAAATTATTAATGCAAATACAGATTTAAAAATCTGGTTCGATTTTTTAACACCATTTATAGTCACACACAAAGAACTTTCCACATAAAATATATAGATAAATTATTAATTCCTGGGAACAGAAAGGATTTGTTTGTTGGCTTCAATGAATCAAAGAACTAAAAGTTTTAGATATGCAAGAAATAAAAACAACATACAAAATTCCACAGCAGGACTGGCTAACTTTACAGAGTATTCTATTATAGTCACAAGGTTTAAGTAGAATAATTAACAATTCTTCATTTAAAGAAATACCTAAATTTCCGAAATACATATATGAAATCATATATAATGACTTTGACATGGGAAACAGTATTTCAAAATTTTACAAAATATTGATAAACTATAAAACAATACCCAAAACTTCATATTGGTAATATGTAACAAATGAACACTCAATACAGTTAACTGAAGATATTAAAACTAATATCTTGTTATCGATAAAATATACATCCTTTACACAATACTGGAAAGTTTTTAATTGGAAATGCTTGCACAGAGCATTCTTAACCCCAGACCGAATCAGTAAAATTAGTTTTTCCATAAAAGGAAAATGTTGGAGATGTGAGCAAGTACACAATTCAGACTGGAACCACATTTTCTTTGACTGTGTTAAAATTAAGCCATTTTGGAATGGTATTAATAACTTTCTACAAGCTTTATTTAATGAATCAATTTATTTAACTAAAGCTCTTGTATTATTAAATGTGAACGAAGGTCCTCATTTGAATAGGTCAAACATGTATCTAGTATGGACTATACTTGCAATTTCAAGGAAGTGCATAATAAGAAGATGGAATACAAACACAATACCAACTTTAGAAGACTTCTACAGCCTACTGAAGACCACAGCATAATTGGAAATTAAAATTAAAGAACTAAGAATTTATTCAAAGCCATTTATCAACAACCCTTGGGGGAAAAGTCTTATTGTTGATTGACACTATACAATAATTGATCAGACACTCTGATAATGGATTGGACATACTTATAAAGTAACTGTATACATTAAGATCTGTTATAGTGTCAGGCAAATGTAAATAATGTACATAGTTATTTAAGATGTTATGTATAAATACTATAGAATTCATTCAAATGTATTTGAAAAATAAAAAAAAATTTGGGAAAAAAAAAGGATTTGATACTGTTTCATACCCCATACTACTACTTAGAGTTAAGGAACTGGGCCTCAACAGCAATACAACTGACAGCTTTGAAAGTTATCTTTGTTGGAGAACAAGCTGTCAGCTTCATAACAAATAACAGCAGGTGGGACACAACGTTAAACATCAAATCTTTACTCTTTAATGTAGTCATAAATAAAATTCATGCAGCACTCACCCAACAAATCTAATCCAGCATGTAGGCACCTCATCACTAATATTTGCAACCTCTTCAATGAAACAGCTACAAAAACAGAAAGAGGGCTTGAGTCCTAAATCCAGATCACACTAAACATGTTATTTACACTTCTAACTCAAAAATTAAACTACCATGACTTCACATTCCTATCATTCAATAATACTAGCAATGTCAGTGGTGCAACAGGTAGCACACTTGCCTTTATTACAGAAGGCTGTGGGTTCTATTCCTACACCAAGTAGATCAATTGCTGACACTGCAGTGTAGCATAGGAAGGGGGTGATGCAATACTGACTGTACCATCCTACAGATGAGACATTAAACTGAGACCCCATCTGCTTGACTTGGTGGAAGCTCAGGGGGATGTAAAAGATATCATGACACCTACTGTAAAGAGTAGGGGAAGTTCCCTGTTGTCCTGGCCAAATTTACCCTATTAGTATAAATACCACCTCAGGTCTCCCCTGAAAAGAGGCTACTAGCCTAGTGGGACTCACCCACTCAGCAAAGGATAAATAAATAAATACTAGATCTGGGCTAGTACATAATGCAGACTACTGGAAACATTAACTGACCTGAATTTTTGATCAACTCATCCAACGCATACTTCAGAAAAAAAACATAATCTAGGGCTTCTTTACAATGTCAAGCCTTTCCTAACATCACAAGCATTTAAAAGCATTTAAGACTATAGCACTCACCTAACTATTCCCAAGACTCAGCTATGCCTCATCAATTTTCACTAATCTACAGTCCTGCCAGCTAGCCAAACTGGACCAAAAATATAATAAAACTATAAAGTTTGCAAGAAATCACTTTAACAGTTAACACAGAGAATTAAGGCTACACGTTGTTAACAAGCTGGTTCCTGTTGTCCAGGGTTTGATCATTCAGCCTTCATTTGCCTACTGTTTGACTCTGAGGAAGTAACTTAACTAGCCAGTGCTAGGCACAATGAGAAATTGATCTAGGCTTCTCAGTGGTCTCCTTGACAACATGCCCAATAGCTACACATGAACAGAGCACATAACTGTTTTGCACTACAGGCCCTTCACTGGTTGCAGTTATGTCATTTGTTGGCTTAAACTTACTTTAAGGTTGCCAGAAACATCCTTTATAGTTTCAAAGGTTCATAGGTGAATACTAGGCTAACTGCCCCGCAAGGCCCTTTTAAGCCTAGTCAATAACCTGAGGTCAGAATCAAACCAGTAATTTGTGTCTATAAGGTGAGGACATTAACCATTATGCTAAACCCACCAGATTATACTTAAGAAAAATGCCCTGCCAACAGACAGTTACACAAGTACTGGTATATACTCTACAGACAACTGTATTTACTAAACAAATACTTAATATGCATAGCAAAATCTAAAAGTCACAATGGTGACTAGCTATACTCTGTATATGTTGCTACACTTTGAAACACAGTCCCAACAAATATCAGTACAATTCCATTCAATTTACAACTGAAAATCTCAGTGACAACTTATTGATCAATAAAATGGCTGCACCTTTCTACCAAATCCAATCACTAAGCCCACTTCCTTTAGAGTCAAATATTTACACACACACACACACACACACACACACACACACACACACACACACACACACACACACACACACACACTGTTAAATAATGCTGTATGCTGTAGAGATATATGTGGGCTTAACACACTGAATGATCTATATAGTGTATATAGAATAATGATTATTTACTAAGTTAAATTACCTATTTTTTTATTTTACTTTTAATTTGCTGAATGAAGAAGAGCCCTGATCTCAAGGACCCAATTTTAGTCTCAGATCAAAAAATACTTTGCTGTTAAAATTGTTTATTGTACTTGTAACTCATGCTGTCTGTACAAATGTATGTAATGTGGCGCTTCTGACATTTAAATCCACTGAAAATTGGCTTTGTCCACGGGTTCATAGGATGATATTAGGCTATTTGCCCAGAGGCCCTTAAAAGCCTAGCCAAGAATTTCACCTATGTTCCCACAAAGTCAGCACCTGTTTCCCCTGTCCAGCAGGGACACAGGTAGGATCACAGGGGTGTATTTTCTGTTTCCCATCATGTTATCCAGGTTCCTCTTCAAAAAAGGTACTCTGCTTGACATGGAGAGGGAGTCTATTCCACAGATGGAGTATCCTTTGGGACACAAATCTATCCCACCAACAAGTTCTATTAATGTCACAGACCAGAGTGGAGTCTGACTTATGGATATGCCGCAACTCCATTAAGGCTGGGTCTGAGATGGCCTTGTATGTCAGACACAGGTCACCTCTGAGCAGTCTGTATAAAACTGAGTAGAGGGACAGGGCTTTTAGCCTATCTATACAGGATAAGTGTTTGAGACCCTGGATTTTTCTGGCCAGGAACCTCTGTGGTCTGTCCAATTGCAGCAAGAGGTTGGCAAGGTACATGCCGAAGGGGGCACTGTACTCGATAATGGGACTGATAAGGGAGGAGTACAGGGACATTATGACCTCCTAGTTCCTGGGCAAAATACCCTTACTTATGAGGTGGGACATGTAGAAAGCCTTCAGTACAACAGAGGCAAAGTGGTGGTCAAAAGTCAGGTTACTATCAACTTGGGTGCCCAAGTTCCTCATGACTGATTTTGTGCTTAGTACGGTGTTATTAATGTGATAATTAGTGGAGATGCCATTTTGCCAAAGGAGATAATGATGCATTTCTTGGTATTCAGTTTGAGGACATGGTTCTGGCACCAGTCATTAGTTTGTGTAAGGCCTTCCTGGAGGATGTTCACATCACTAGGGGAATTGACAGTGCCCAGCTTGCAGTCATCTGCAAATTTGGTCAGCCACAGACCACTGGTTTTGGCTTGCATCTCAGAAAAATATATCCCAAACAGTAGAAGCCCCAAGACCGATCCTTGGGGTACACCGCTCATTACGGGTCTACTACTAGAGGTGGCTTCCCCTATTTTGACTGAGTGGGTTCTATCAGTGAGCCAGTTAGCTACCCATGTGGTAAAATAAGGACTGATGTCTAGATGGGAGAGTTTGTCTATTATGCTCAGGTGGAGAATAGTGTCGAAGGCTTTGGCTAGGTCAAGGTAGGTGGTGTGCACCATCTTCCCCTCATCCATGGCTTTGGTGACTGTTTTGAAGAAGTCAACCAAGTTTAACAGGCATGATCCCCCTTTGACAAAATCAAACTATATGGGGTCAAACGTTTGGAGGTTGCCAATATCCTTATTTATAAGGTCCATGATAATGCGTTCCATGGCCTTGCAGATCAGGCTAGTTAGGCTGATGGGCCTATAATTGCCTGGGTCAGTGGATGCTCCACCTTTGTGTAGAGGGGATGACAATGGTTGTCCTCCATTCATCGGGATGAAGCCAGTGGTCAGGGTTTGGCTGAATAGGGTACCTAATGGAGCTGAGAGCTCATGCCTGAGTTCATGTAGGATACAGCCAGGGATGTTATCAGGTCCCAGGGAGACTGTATTTTTTGCCTTTGGGAAGGCATTGAAGACCTGCTCCAGGTGATGAGGGGAGGGGGGCAGGTGCTGGGGATGCCCTGGTTTACTGATGGGGGGACAGGGGGTTGAAGTTTTCACTGAACCTGTCTGCCAGCAGGTTGGCTATATCTACAGCATTTGTGTATGTGGTGTTCTTGACCACCAGTTCAGATTTGCGTGTTTCTTTTGAGATTGCTGATGTATGTGAAGAAGGCCTTGTGATTGTCTTTAGTGGATGTGGCCAATGTGGACTCCAAGTTAGCCTTAGAGGATTTCAGCAGTGACTCTATTTGCTTGTTCAGACAAAGGAGAGATTGCTTTCAACTTGGTGGCTGCTCCTTCCTGGCCCTCGACAGCAATTTTTTCCTCTTAGTATAGAGTTTGTTTATTGGTTAGTGGGTCTGGACTTGGGGACTTACCATTTTTAATAGTAATATGCCTCTTTAATTTGGTCACCTGATGTTAAACAACTTTTATCACAAGTAAATATTTTGCGCCTAAGGCTACTCCCGTAGTATTGCATAATAAACCAGAATGCTTCATCCACAACTCTGCTTTGGAAGCACTAATCTCCATACTAGCTCTATAATTTGATGTGACATAGTTTATCTGAAGGCTGTGCTCTAAATCTTTATATGTATGCACCCATTTTAAACAATAAAATGAAACTGTTTACCTGTCAGTATATTCTATATTTCAATGCCTCTTTCACCAAAATCTCCTTATATGACCAGGGGTTCAGTACAAACTTCTATAACAATATCATCAAGTTGGAAAGTATGTTCTCTATAAAAACAGGTAACTGAGTTGGTTAGTGCATTCAATGACACAGTTTTAAATACTGGGACATATACAAAGACCTGAATATTTAAAATATAGATTTTTCAGTGGTTATCTCTGTATCAACAGTTACACCCCTGCACTTTAGAAGCATGAGGTTGTTGTGGTGATTAAACAGTTCGATTGGTGCACAGTTGCAAGACTGGTTGAGAACTGTCTGGAAATGCTAAACTCATTGAATTTTGTGAAGTATGCTGAAACTTTATAATAGTTCATTTCTAGTCCAAGATACTGAAGCACATTTCTTTGAAACTTAACTGGTTGAATGAATTTGATTTTAATCTGCAGATGGTCAAAGCATGTGTGTGGGAAACATATTATATGACACCAGTGAAGTAATACAAAGTATACAGCTTCAGGTTTGGTCCTTGGTTGTTGACATACAGTATATCTGGGTAACATGAGAAGTATTTAGTTTTTGTATGGATATTTGTTTAACACTGTATTTAAGAATATTTGTTACCGTGAGCATTTATTACAAAGCTGTTGCTTGTTTTCTTGATGCCTACTTCAGTTTTTACAGCAGTATTTAATTAAATTTTCATCAAGTTATTGGAAATGTACTGTTTCTTCAAATTGTAGCAAAATCTATAACTTAACAGTGTAAGAAACTTCTCTGTGTGGAAGATTTTCAGTCCATATATTTCTAGTTAATCACTGTATATAATCAGATCAGACAATAGTAGTAGAAGTAGCGAACGTAAACTCGTCAAGTCAAAAAGTAATAATAGAAAATATATAATTCTACAGCATTACTAAGTATTCGAAAGTAATCCAAGCAAGGCAGGCAGTCTGTTTCCAGTCGAAAATCCTTTATTAAGTACACAGACAAGCGATCCAAGTAAAACAAAAATAGAGTAATAATTTCCTCACAAGCTTTCTAAATATATATATACTTTTATCAGGCATGGGAGTGGTTTATTGTGCTGTAAAACAAAGTGTTATTGGTACACATGTTAAATTCACATCCCTTCCCCCATCAGTGTGACATTCGAGCTGGTCCTGCCCTACCTAGTAACTGTCATAATAATATATAGCCCTAATGTACTTTAATGGTACATCTTATTTAACCAAATTATTAAATAGATTATTAAGTCTGTGATTTTATATATGTCTGTGATTTTATATACAAGGCAATATACTACATGGCTGGAAATATATAAACCTTAGTTCATTTTGCGATCAAAAATTATATATAAATATATACATATACATTTTGCATGTAAAAATCAGTTTCTATTTTCATAACCTATTGTTAACAAAGATCGCTTTCGTCCTTCTAGACTTCTTCAGGTCTGTGTACAAGAACCCTAAAAACCTATATAATTGTATAATTAGTTAGTATTGTTATTACCATCATTTTGAATAAAGTTGAAAAAAAAATATATATGATGATGGAAGCAAAATATACACTTAAATTTTAAATGATTTAAAATGGTATTTAAAACCAATTTGTAGAAAAAAATAAAATAAAATACAATTAGTCATGTAAACAATGTGGCAATTTTCTAAGTTCCAGTGCACTTTTAATTGAACAGTAGTAGTTTAGTCCAGGCTTTCTAAAAGAGTTTAGCTTTAATTGCCACATAAGTTCATGTTTCTCCAGAATATTCGGGATGTCTCCTTCAAGATCATCCATGTCTATGCAATCCAGGATCTGGAACTTAAAACCTATGTGTCTTTTATGTAGAGAAAGGTGTTTGGCTAGTGCATTATTTTTACATCCAGAGCGGATTTCTGACAGATGACATGAAATCCTTAGCTTGAGTTTATTTACAGTCTTGCCCACATAGAATGCATCACATTCATTGCACTGTGCCCTGTAAATTACTTTTTTTTTGTGTTACAGTCGCCCCCTGCACTGGTTTTAATGATCTTCTTTAAATAAGGGCAATAAAAACTATCACCTTGCTGTATAAATATACAAAATGTACAATTAGTTTCACATCTTTTAGTGCTTTTTTCACATGGTCTAGGTTTAAATTCAACAAAACTTCTAATATTCCTGGCCTTCCTATAAACAAATGATGGGGCTTCACCAAAGATGTTAATCAGAAAAGGGTTTCCTGTGACAATGTCCCAGTTTTCTTCAATAATATTTTTGATACTGTGATAATCCTAAAACTTAAAAACTAAATTGCTACGTGGGAGTAAAACCCCTTAAATGGAGGGTGTGCCACATCCCACTAGTTATTATTACAAATCCATCTCCACCTCTTTCATATTAATTTAAATACACCCCACCCCTTTAATTATTATTCTACCTCTGCCCCACCCTTTTTAATTATTATTCTAACATTGTAAAGACAGAGGACCATGAGCAAACAAATGACTGCACTCACTTCAAATTACACAGTGTGTAGGCTCAGAATGACAAAGTAGGGTGTAGGTATAAAGTTCTCAACAGTAAAGGGCAATGAATGGGCTTCCCTTCTCAAATTACGTTTATTCTAAGTTTCAATCTTGGTACTAGTATTGTCAGCAAAATTTTTTTCCTGCAAATTTTTTCAGTTATTTGTACATTTCAGTCAAATGTGTTTGCTTTAGATAAAAGTGCTTCTATAAAATGAACAAGTACCTTGCCTATTGCATGGCCCCTTTCAATAACATATTCTCTGGAAACATGCTCCCTGATTTATATACAGTAAGATTGTATACTTTGAGGTACAAGGAATGCGTGACCCTATGTTTGAAAACAAAATGGACAGTAGCACGACTCATAAAACACACACACAATACAGGCCCGCAGCACGCTTGTGATACAAGCCCTGTGGTATAGAGGATCACAACCTATCAGAATTATTCACTTATTGTAAATACATTTGAGAGCCATGGTGCCAAAATGTAGCTTGTTGGAGCATTACAACAAATAAGCAGTAGTGTGAAGGGAATAAAGCATCCCAAAGAGCCATACATGTTAAATTTGTAACTTGAATTTTGGTTCACCTCTCAGTCCTCACCCTTTTACCTTTGAGAAGCAGCAGGGTGGAATGACACTGAAAAAGCTTGTTGATAAGTCGCTTTAGGATTTGAGATGGAACTGGCAATTCAAAGAGGTCCAGCTTCTCTATTCATGCTTTCAGAAGCAGTTGAATAAGAGACGTGAAGACGTGAATAGCTCCTGAGTTTGTAGCCTATGTAAGGAACTCTTCTTACAAAATATCAGTCAAAGCATATAACATAGTTTAAACTGATTTTTATGACTATACAATTTTACATGGCATATAGGAAAGAGCTTTTCACCTCTTTTCTCAGATTCTGTCTCAGGCAAACCTTAACTCCGTTTCTTCCAAACTCAGAAAATTCTCAAAACATATCAGGTGCTATTATCTTCACGTCTATATTATAAAATTGACCGTTTAGCTTGACAAACACCCAAACGTCAACAGCCAAACAGCAAAAGCTTAAAACCGCGAAAGGCCACTTCTGGGAAGTTTTTCATAGGGAAAAAAATTTGCTTGGCCATCAGACAGTAAAACACACTTTTAAACCCTAATTAAGTGGGTGGGGGCTGTGCCCCCCATGCCGCCCCAACTAAATATACCAATTCCGAGATCAATCTATATTGGGGAAAAGGGCAAATTCCCGATAACGGCCAAACAAGTTTTTCCCTATGAAAAAATTTGCAGAACTGGCCGTTCACGGTTTTAAGCATTTGCTGTTTAGCTGTCGACATTTCTGTGTTCGACAAGGTAAACTTACGCTGTACTAATATAGACCCTAATCTTTTTTATACCTGCCACTGTTCTAGTTGTTAAACTTAACTATGCTTCCTTGCCATACCTGGACTGCAAATTACTTAGGTTTTACTTCCTATGCAGTGTCCACTATTGATTATTTCCACTGGAAGACTTGATCCTTTCTGCCTCACTGCACTTGGCTCTGCTTTGTTCCCTCACAAGTATCATTTCATTAACTGCTATAAACCACCACCCCTTTTTCTGATCCCTCCAATAGCCATCTAACATCTCAACAAAACCATTAGCCAGCGACTCCACACCCCTATGACAGCATACTACTCAGAAGTACTCCATTACACAACCATCAGCTCTTAATTAGCAAGATACAAAGCAGAACTATTTTCAACTAAATGGATCCAATGATCTAGACATTTGTGAATGTAAACGTTCATTGTTTCTGTCTTGCAACTCAGTGTTATGGTAATTCATTATTATGACACACACACACACACACACATACACACACAAACACACACACACACACACACACACACACACACACACACACACACACACACGCACGCACGCACACACACACACACACACACACACACAGACACACACACACGCAGACACACACACGCAGACACACACACACACACACACACACACACACACACACACACACATGGATCTGCTTCTAAACCTCGAACCTCATGTAACTGAATTTCATTTTCGCAAGATGAAAAGTTTAAATACCCGAAAAGCAATTTTTTTCCCAGGCTAAGTACCCCAAATAGTTCTATCCAGGACAATCCCAGAATCCAAAGCAGATTTACTTGCTGCAGAACTACAAAATGTAGACTGGAATTCCTTCCAGAAGTGTACAGACCCTACAAAAGCACTTTCAACCTTATACAACTTAACCTACTAAAAGAGGCAAGAGTATACCTCCCTAAAACATAGAAAGAAACCATATCACCTTAACTGCAATCTAGTCATTGACAGAATAAATGTAAACCAAACATGCAACAGGGAAAGCTAACAGGTGCAAAATTCTTAGACATAAGAATGGCATTTGAAACATTTGACCTTGCAATATTCCAACAGAAATTGACATCTCTGGAGATGTCATTAAATGATCTGAGAGCTATCTCGTTTATAGAATGTTGAAAGTTGCAGGGCTTAACATGTACTCTGAAACAGGGAATGTCAACAGCTATGCCTCACATAGGTAGCTCTGAGTCCCTTTTTAACAACAACTTCACCTGGGTTTGCTATAAACTAATGCTCTTTTGTACACAGATGATACAGTCATTACAAAAGCAAACAAGAATGAATTTACTATAATCAAAGCACTAAAGGAAACTCTGAAAGCACCATGGAGAAGGATGGCTAAAAATAAACTGTCAATACAGTAAAACAATAGCAATGTCAGGCAGAAAATTCCAAAGGCTGAAAACACTCAACAAATTACTGTTACTTAACTAGAAGCAACATATATACATTGGGCCATGCAATAAAAATATAGAATAAGGTCTCCCTATAAAAGCAATGCTGTCTGCTCAGAATTCTGCACTAGTACAGACAACAGAAAGCAAAATACTTAGCTTTATTAACCTCTGTAGCAGCAGAGAGCACAACTGCATCATGCTGAATAAAATTTAGTGGCTTTCAGTAACAGCTAGGGCATCACTGCCTCACAATGCACTTATGTATAAAACACTACATGAAAAGTACTGTCCCCTCTCATAAATAAGCTGAACATCAGAGATCAAATCTATTCCCTTGGGAACTAAGAGGCCACAAAACTAGTTAGACTACCATTCTCGCTAACAATCTACAAAAAAGCATTTTCAAAAGCTGTAACAGCAAACTTGAATAGTATTCCAGAAAAAAAAACCCATAAAGAATGCAGAGATAAAAAAGTTCAAGAAACACAAGACCCACCTATTCAAAGAAAACAGAGACAGGTTAAGGGTCATACTCAATTATCCAAACAAACATCATCCTTCTTCACTGATTTATGAATGCATCCAATCAGTGATAAATATGTACATAGAAAATTATTTCTGTTCTACTTATTAGTGCCTTACTAGTGCTTGAATGATCAGAAGCATTGCTGTCACATAAAAAGGAGTTTGTTTAAACTACCTAATATTGTACTGCCTACAGCTCAGAGCTTGTCAACTAGTTTAATTCTGCAAGAATGTGGCTTCATACTGCTGTACTGCCTACATTGCTATGTAAAGTATTAAACATATTACTGTACTTACCTCATTGCAAACAATCCTATCAATATTGCTCTGTACTGAAATATAAACTATACTACTGTGCTGCTCATATTACAAAGTATTCTGAGCTTGCTAAATAGTTCAGTTTTGTAAGATTGTGTGTTTCAGACTGTTGTATTGCTATGGAAGCTGTTGCATATAGCTTTATTGTCATGTAAACTAATGCATGTAATATATTGATTATAATACTGATTATCAATGTCTATTGTCCTGGCCTACTTTGATCAGGTCATAGCTAAAAAGGGTCCTTGGACCAGTTCACTTACTTGGTTAACAAATGATAAATATATATAACTAAGTCAGCAAAGGGAACTCTTGAGTGCTGAACGAGATTATCTATTCTTACAGAATGTGTTACAAAAACTGAGTACAAAGTATTCTTGTCTGTCACAGAGTATGGTTTTAAGCAGTCCTTCACATTCATGGAGAAGAGAAATTCATAAAAATATTGAATTCAGTGCCCATCATTGTGGAAGATACCTCTTTTCTATGTATACTAATGGGGACAGAACAAGCCCAGCCTCTTTCACTGGAAGCAGCTCTGCAAAAGTAAAGCTGAAGTCATTTGCTTAGCAACACATCACTGTTACTTGTTCATGAGTGCTGGGTTGCATTTTTTCCACTTTCTGTCTGTAGCTGGAGTGTTATAACTTCCAGCCTCTGTTTTTCAGTACAGTCCACAAATCTCACATTTGTGAATTGTGCACTATATAGAACCTCATATTCATATCAACTGCTTAACTAGACTCCTCTGAGCATGCATTTGTGTATGTCACTGTTAACTTGCAAATTGTCCATCCGTGAGTCTCACAAGGGTTTGGTTTGTATCTTGGGGGGAGGGTGGCATAATGTTTAAGGTATTTACCTCACACACACACAAAATATACAGGTTTGATTCTCACCTGTGAAGGAGAAATAGACTAGGTTTCAAATGGCCTACAATAGCAGCTAGCCTAGTACTTACCCATGAACCACACACAGTGCACCTGCATTATTGTAAATCACATTTATAAAAAGGCTCAGCTAAGGCAGTTGCATTAAGCTGGATCTAAAATCCAAAAAGGCTAACTTAAATCTAAAATTAGCTTATTTTCAACCCCCCCCCCCTTAATAAATAATGAGACAAACTCATGCTAGTGCGGGGCAGACTATCAGCTTTTTTTATGTTTGCTGTAACTTTATTCATTGGTAACTCATGACAACCTAATTATACACCTAAGCAGGTGATGTGAGACTACACTAACAGCCAGATGATGCAGAATTTTCGGTGTGACACAAGCAAATGTGCTTCTCTCTTCGGGAAAAATTCTGTAGAGTATAAGGACAAAGTTGTTGTGTTGGGTAGGAGATTGGGCAAGGTTTGTAGTAAAAAAGGGAAAATGATTATTTAAAATCAGTTACACAATAGCTGATCAAAAAATGTTCCCAGTTTCCAAAGCTACTGAACAAAATGAATAAAACAGCACACGATACATTTCTTATGCATCTCTGCATTACTTTTTTTTAAATTTCACTTATTCATTTGTCAGCCAGATAACAGAACTGATCATCATGGATACTATTCTGCCAGAACCAGGGCCACAAGGGTAAATACAATATAAATGGGCTCTTCAGAACAGATAAGACTGCCTTTGGAAGGAAACCAGATCACACACACGTAGAAATGGGAAGAACATGCAAACTCCACACAGCCAGATCATAATGACTGAGCCACCATGCTCAAGTACATTAAAACCAAGTATAATGTCGATAAATATTATATTAAATGTAAACTGCATGAGTGGCACAGTGGACAGTGTTGTCACCTCATAGCAAGAGGTTTCTTGGTTCAATTCTAGGCTGGGGTGCCTTCTGTGCAGAGTCTGTATATTCTCCAAATGTTTGCGTGGGTTTCCCTTCAGGTGCTCCGTTTTTTTCCCACATTCCAAAGAAATGCAATAAGTGGATTGGACACTCTGAATTGGCCATAGGTGGGGATGTGCATGCGAGTTTGTGGTGCAAATATGGCAGGGCTAGCCACCTGGTGATGTAAACCTTGGCTCTAGATTTTTGTCACTGTGGAAGTGACACCCCAGCCCCATGTGCAAAAATGAGAAAAAGGGGCTGTGGATGGATGGATTATGAATAAATTGCACCTCTCAGTGCAGATTGTCTGTCTGTTGTCTAGATGTCAGGCATTCTGTGTGGAGTCTCCTCCTTCTTTCTGCATACGTTTTCACTAGGTGTTCTGATTTCCTTCCACATCCATAAGATATTGTGCGCGCACGCACGCACGTGTATCTTGCAGTAAACAAGCTCCTTGTCCAGAATTAGTTCTATGCCTTATACACTCTGCTTACTGAGATAGGCTACAGTTTCTTGTAACCTTGAATAGGATAAAGCAGTTATCAGAACATAAATCAGTTACATTTTTTAATGATATTTAATCTGGGTTCCACATAAGAAATGTAATAGCAGCAATAGAAACAGTTCTTGAAAATACTGTGAAATACTACAAACGTAATGTATGGATATATAACATGCAATGTAACTACTATATTTTTCTTATCTATGACACGCACAGTACTCTGAGCTACTGAAATGCTGGCAAAAATTAACTTGCAGTAAGACTGGTTTGGTCACTTCTAATTCGAGAAATGCACTGTCAGTATGTTTCCCTAAAGTATGTGAAGCTTTTGGAAATAGTGTACCCTTGTTTGTTGCTCTCATACACTATGACTTTTGGTATTCTGGGATTAAGGAGACAGAAGATGTGCAGTAAGAAGCAAGATCTTAATTGTTTTGTAAAATAGCCTGATGTGCCAAAACCAGAGTGTTGTGTGTAAGGAGAAAACGTTCCTGTAAAGGTCAGCAGCATGTCTGTACACATCACTGCTTTAATGACGAACATCTCATCTCTACAAAGTCGCTTTGGTTCCTAGCATGTGCCACACTGAAAGACGTTGTTAGCCTTGCACCATAACTCATTCTTTTCCTTTCCTTTTTGGGGTACTAGAAAACTGATCCTGGCTGTAGCCCTATTTTTCCATTCATTCCCTTATGAAGGTGAGAACACTAACAGTGTAATTTATAGGAGAGAGGGCAAGAGGACATTCCTATATTATAACCTATGTTCTCTCCCAACATGCCTGATAACATTCCAATAGTTTATTCTTTGATGGGTTTACACAGAGGTCTCAACATACCTCTCAACTCTTACAGCAAGAAATCTGAACAAAGGCCGAAAAGTAGGGACAATTTTTAAATATTGCTCTTGCAAACAAAGAAAGTTGATAGAATGACAGGTTTTGCATTAACATGAATTTTCTGAAGGGTAGGAAGTCTGAAACTCACTTAATTTACCAGAAAACCACAATTTTATGAAAAATGGACCAAAAATATGAGGCAAAAAATCTGTACATTTGAGAGGTATGGGCATTGTTTACATGTGATAAGATCCCTCTTAAGGCTTGTACATGCTGTGTGAGCTGTGTGGCTTATATCCATGACTCATTCTCCAGTGTCATGTCTGAGACACTGGCCAAATCATTGTCACTGGTGCCATCAGACTACTGCTATGTCAGCATGACATGCTTACTTTTTATACAAACTAAGCAATTGCTTCAGAACTCATTACAGTGTAATGGGACTTCCTGAGCAACCTTAACTGCAGCTGAACATACTTGTCCTTTTCTCCTTCTCACTCTCTCTACACCTATATATATTTATTTACTTACAATCTGGCAACTGGGGAGGTAAGCTGGTCTAATTATCTTTTCTCAGCCATGAACCAGGTATAACTGTACAGTACAAATCAGTTTACTGTATACATAATCTGGTATACAAAGCATCTGTTTGTAGTAATACCGTTTGATGTACAATGTATAGGGAGTTAATTACAAGCTAAATACATAACAAAATGAATTGAATGAATGAATAAATAGTACCATTTTATTACTATTTAGTTAGTCTTTTGTTGAGTGGGTTTGCTTCTCTAGGCTAGCAGCCTTGTTACAGGGGGCACCCAAGATGGTATTTATCCTACTAGAGAAAATATGGCCAGGACATCAGGGGACTTCCCCTACTCTTTTCTCTTTGGAGCTGGAACCAGAGAGCTGCTACTGCAACAAGGAAGAGGTCTAAGAAAAGCACCAGCATGGAGGAGAGAAAAGCTATGGGAAGTTTGGAGACGGAAAAGAAAATATGGCGATTTGTTCAATATGGAGAATGAGAATGGAGATAAAGATTTCTGTGTGGAGGATAATGCAAATGAGAAGCATTTAGCTGTCTTCAGAGCTGGATCCTGCATAATGTGATTTAGGCAGTTGCCTAGGGCCTGCTGGCTGGGGTGCTGGCATCACGATTAATTTTTAATTAAAAAAAAAAAATGTCCTTTTTAACACCATTCTTCTTTAAGAATGCACTCTGTGTCTGTACGTGCAATGACACATGCACATGCATCTACATTCCTGCTACGTCCCTGCTTGCATCGATTCACAAACATTTAAAAGTTACTGTTGGTGCTGCTTCTTTTTTCACATGTGGAATTTAAACTTGGTTGCTTCAAAAGAGACTGTTGCTGTTTGTTTTAATTTGTATGAGGAATTTTTGGAATTAATACTCAACAACATTTACTTTTTTAAGGGCAATGCAACCTTCAAAAAACAGGGGAAGCTATGGGCTCCCCATATGGGGCAACTTTGGCCAATACAGTGATGGCCTTATGGGAATGCAAATTTATTTTTCAGACTACCTTTTTTAAGAACTCTATTCATTTTTATACCCATTATTTGGATGATTTATTCATATTATGGACAGGGAAAGAAAATGAAATTGGTGAGTTTATGGGATACATTAATGAAACTACAGCTTTTTTGACATTTACGTATGAAATTGGAAAGGAAGAGGCATATTTGGATGGCCTATAAATGAAGGACAGAGCCAATTATAAGTATATATCTAAAATTTACAGGAAGAAAACCTACTCAAATATTTTCTTACATTTTTCTAGTATGCATCCTTACTATCAGAGAAAATCAGATGTTAAAGGCCAATTAGCAAGAGCTGCAAGGATGATTTCACTTGAGGATGATTTTTTAGAAGAATGTAAAAACTTAAAGGGTATGTTTATTACGAGGGGCTACCCTAGTAATTTACTTTTGGAGCTGGCAGATGAAGTAATTGGAAAGAGGTTGAGGGGCTATTTTAGTCCAATATTAGAGAGGAAGGAAGAACTTGGTATGAATGTATCGAATGGGAAGGACAGTTATCACTTTAGGCAAGATGCACAATTTATCACCAATTTCAGTATACAAACTTCAAACATAGAAAGTATACTAAGGAAGAATTGGGTCCTAATTAATGATCAGGGACAAAGTAGGTGATAAACCATTAATAGTTTATCGAAGTTCCAAATTTAAGAAAATATTTGAATGCCCCAATTCCACAAGTCTTGCCACACCCTTAGGATTGCAAAAGTGTGTTTTTTGCACTTACAGCACATTTATTATTGTTGGGGCTAATTTTAGAATTAGGGCACTCCAATATAAGGTAAAGGGTACTTTTAATTCTAATTCTATGAATATTGTATATTTGGCTTTTTTGCCAAAAGTGCCCTTGTTTTTACTTGGGCAAAACTGACCGTAGGGATCGGGATACAATTTATGAGTATGAGTATTCAATTAAAAAAAAACAAACTGACTAATGCTTTAGCCAAGCATATATGTAACAACGTGGGCCATTGGTTTAACTATATGGTTATAGATAGTGTGGATAACAATAACTGAGGGAACCCCCTGTCACTAATTCTTGAACGTAAAGAATTAATCTGGCATATTTCATTAAATGCTGATGCTTGGCCATTAACTGTGTTTTGATGCTGAAGTCCTTGGTACGTTGAATGATTTTAAGGTTTATTTATTTATAAGGTCAATATTTGGTGTTGGATTTTAATTGAGGAATTAAGAATTATAAAAGGAAAGGTAAGAACACAAGAGCAAATTATATGCAGTATAGCATGTGGAAAATATGTATGAGTATAAGGATGAGAAATAAGAGA
Organism: Protopterus annectens; assembly: GCF_019279795.1. Lineage (NCBI taxonomy): Eukaryota > Metazoa > Chordata > Ceratodontiformes > Protopteridae > Protopterus > Protopterus annectens. The sequence continues at coordinate 891,177,934 of NC_056746.1, forward strand.
GAAAAAAAAAAGAAATTTCAAGAACAATTTAAGGAAGAATTTACAAAAGAAATGACTGTTGGTGAATTGGATGAAGTAGTTAAGACTGTAAATGTTGATTCAGTATCAGGCTCAGATGGTTTAGGACATGAAATGTACAACAAATTAATGGACTGGCAAAGAAGGTATTTTGTACAGTAAATGTAACAAATGAATGGTTGAAGGAAGGTTTTGTTTATGATGAGTTATGTAGTGGGATTCTATATTTTTATGGTAGAAAGATGAGAAAACTTAAATAAGAAATTAGAGACATATTAAGCTAAATAACACAAATTATATTTTTTTCATGGGAATAATATAAAGAACAATGGAAGGAAGGATGAGTGATGAGAGATGTAAAGAATTGTTACTGGATGCGAAAGAGTAGTGGGCGATGTTATAAGTAAAAGGGAGGAGGTGAAACTTACGGTAGACATTAGTAAAGCATTTGATACCATAGGGCATGATGCTTTGTGGAACGTTATGGAAAATACGGAAATGGTAATAGAATTAGGATAGCGTGTATGTCAACATATCAGAATAATAGGGTGAGAGTATTAGTGAATCAGTGGCTAAAGAAATATGCACAAAATCTGGTGTAAGACAAGGTTGCCCCATGGAGATGATTGGGATAGTGAGTGCAGTGTCTTATAAAATTAACAATGCTACATATGTGATTCAAAAGGAGGAGATGATACTGGTTGTTTTAACATATGCAGATGGTATAGTTGTAGTTTCTAAGAACAAAATATGGGTGAGGAAAGTGGTGGTTTGTCTAAATGGATGTTTAAAGGAAATGTGAATAACCCTGAATAAAGATAAAAGTTAGGGTTTGGGTGATGTGGTGAAAACTAAGGGGAGTGTATTGTTCAACTAATGAAATGTCTTTGCTAGGAATGTAAAAAATGATGTAGCTATGATGTAATGAGAAGGGTTGGTAAAAGAAATGAAAGACATATGTCTTCTGTGGATGACATAAAGATTAGCATTCAGGAAAATAGTTTATCAGGTAAATTTGACATGAATGCGAAAATGTCAAATGTTTATATAATGCCAGTAAAATAGGAAAAGAAAAATGTACAGCTGGCTTTTTCTTTCATATGGGGTTCTAGATTTAACCCAGTGAAAAGAGGCGTGTTGCATATGAGTGAAGATGAAGGTGGATTGGTATTATTAAACCTAGTTATGTAAAATTTAATAGTGAGAATGTTTAAATACAAGTATAAAAAAATCTAGGAAATGTTGAGTATAAGAAAAATAATATGTGAATGAAGAATTTAAAATGATCAAGAGAAAATACTAACATGGAAAACAAAAACACATGATATAGAGAAAGATTAAAAGATGTGATATAATAATCTGAGGAAAGAATATTATTATGCAAATCTATGGGAAAAATTATCAGAAGAAGTGATTAAAGTCATTAAAGTTAAATAAGGTGGTACACCAAGATAGCAGAGTGTAAGGATTTGGTATGGAGACTGGCAATAAATAAGTTACCAGTAAATGGGACTACACCATATAAAAAGAAAGTTGAAAGAGTGTATTTATTTTGTGGGGAGGAAGACACCAAAGAGCATGTTTGTTTTGAAATATAAAAGAGTGGTGAAACTCTGGAAAAAGTTAAGTGAACATGTTGTTTTGAAAAATGACATAAACAATGATGTGAATGTGGTCATGTATGGATATTATAAGAATAAGAAGAAAGAATAGGTGAGAATGTTAGATTATTTTATGTAATATAGGTTATTTGAAACAAAACGTTGAAAGAAATTTTGGGAAATGTACTTTGGCAGACATATCATGAAATATCAGATTCTGGTTTTAGAAGGAAGAGTTGGGGTCAGTTATAGAAGAATAACATTGAGGATGCTACAAGAACAATGACAAATAGTAAGAAGTACAAATGTCTGTACACATCTGCCTGTAAATATATAAATAATGTTTTTATGTTGTGTTAAATAAAGGACCCCTATTTTTTTGATAAGTGTCATGAGATCTTGAACATCTACCTGGGCTACAACTAACTCAATCAGATGGGCCCTCAGTTTAATCTCTCATCTAAATCACAACACACTCCTTCAGAGTTGTAGTCTGGCAAATTCAGTATGTGCAGATGAAAATTACAAAATTAGCCCGTGTCACAAAAGCAGTTGAACTTTGACTCATTTTGTAAATGCTGTCTAAGATTTTGTTGAATGGTTGAATGGTTTCAGTGTTTTTTTATATCTGTGGTTAGCTGATGCCATACACTGGTCCTATTCTGGAAAGGACTCAGAATAATCCAAACAACAACTACAGCAACGGAGGCTGAGGAGGTCCACACGATTTCACTCACACAGTAAATTTAATGAAATAAATAGTAAAACAAGCAAAACAAGTAAACATAAAGCACTTTTCATCTACTAAAGTGACTAAACTTCTTCAGATAAAATATTAAACAACACATGATTGTTTAACTCCAAATTCTCGAAGTCATGTGACCAAAATAGTAAACACTAATGTTAATCCCTTTGCACCCATTCAGTCCAACACTCAGGAGGTACAAGACCCTAAAATACAGTTAAAGAATGCAGTATAGAACCTACTAACATAAAAGCTATAGGTAAACATTACCCTTGCTGGTGAAATATAGTTAAAAAACACAGAATAAAGCCTACAAAAATAAATGCTATAGATAAACATTACCCTTGCTTTAACATATATAAACTTGTGCATCTTGTCAAACTTTTCAATTTCAGAATACATGCGATAGAACAGGTTTCATTTAAACCTAGAAATTGGACAAAATTCAGTCTCAATTGCCATATCACTTCTAACCTTTCCAGTAATAGGGAAGTTGGTCCCCACCCCACTATCTACATGGGCCTGGTCAATAGCTTGAAGTTTAAACTTATGGGTCAGGTGATCAGCACAATGCCTTGCCAATGCATTGTCTAACTTGTTCCTACTAATGCAATGAGTGTGCTCATACACCCGTTCCCTAAGTTGACAGTCAGTCTTACCAATGTAAAACGCCATACAATACCGGCATTGAGCCAAATAAAAAATTGATCTAGAATTACAGTTAAATTTATTCTTGGTTGAATATGGCTTATTCCTTATCCTAAAAACTTGTCCTGTTTCCATATGCTTACATTAGTTACACATATCGCATATGTACATGCTGGGATTCCTACTAGTAATTGGGGCCACAGTTTCCAAAAGATTCTTCATATTCCTACCTCTTTTAAATATAACCACAGGGTAATCACCTACCTTGTGCATCATATCTCTATCTGAGGTTAATAAATCCCAGTTTTTAACTAGTATTCTTTTCATTTCTAATGCATCAATACTGAATGTGGTAATGAAACTAAGGGTAAAATGGGGGGCAGTGTTATTAACTGCCATGCTGTTATCCTCTAGTCAAACCGAACGTTCGTAAATATAACACTCATAACTATTGACTCATATCTCCTCTGTTTAATATAGGTGTATAAAAACCCCTTCTCCATTTAGTTTGATCCTCAGTTACTAACTGGGTTATTAAAGCGTTTGGGTACCCCTATGTAAAAACATCTGACCAAGGGTTTCACACTCATCATCAAATGCTTCATCTTCAGTTATCATCCTTCCTGCTCGCACCAGTTGACCCTTGATGGAAATAGGGAAGACTATTGAGCTGGTGGCAAGCTTTACGAAGAAGGGTGGTAAATTACTGGCCGAGCATGGTTTTAGTTTATTATGAAGAGATCTTATGTAAACAGTGGGAACAGGTTTGAGTGAGAAGGTGTTTTTATGACCAAAGGGAGGGGAGGAAATAGAGAGGTTGGAGGTGTGGCTATTTTGGGTTAGTTTACTGAGGATGTTGATGAAATAAGAGTTAAGAATAGTGGCTGCTTTGATATGAAAGTTGTTAGGGCAAGGGTTAGGTATACTGGGGCTACTAGGATGTAGAATCTTATTAATGGTGTTCCAGAAAATTTTAGGATTGCTGTGATGATTAGTTTGAGGCCTAAGGTAGAAGTTTTTCAGTGAAGTTACAAAGTTCTTTATTGGTTTGGAGGTGGGTAGGGGATTTAGTTCTTTACCAGCTTTTCCATGGATTGTCCCTCTTATGCATTAAAGAGCGAGTGGTTTGAGACAGCTAAGGTTGAAAGAAAGATTTTACTATGATTTTCCTAAGGAGAGCAAGGGAGTTAAGAATATCTAGAAAAATGTTGTTGAATTTAAGTACAGCATCATCAAGGGGTAGGTGTAAAAGGAAGTGCCAGTTTATAGAGGTGAATATGTTGTTGAACACATCCATCAGGGTTGAAGTTAGAGAGACTGCAACACTCTTTGAATCTGTCTGGTCTAATATGTTGAAGGGAGTTTCTTTGAATGCAGGTGGGAAAGTGGTCACATAGAGAATCAGATAGAGTTTTGGGGTTGTGGTATAGGTTTGGACTGGATACTAGGATCCAGTCCAGGATTTAGCTAGAGTTGCTTGGCTTGCTAATATGGGTAGAGGTTAAAATTAGTTGTGTGAAACAGTGGAGATTTATGGTGGGGTTATGGGAGTCAGTGTGCCAATCGATGTTGACATCACTCAGAATTACATTTCCATAAGACATGTAATAAGTGATCCAGCAGAGAATCTGTTCAAGAATGGAGATGTTATTACCTGGGGGTATGTATATATCTATATATCTATCTGTCTATCTATCTATCTATATATATATATATATATATATATATATATTGACTGGAAACTCACCAGCTCCTCTCACCACTACCACAATTCCACTACCCTATCACACCAACTTAGTGACCACATCACAATAACACAGTTAATAGGTTCAATAGCATCTTCCTGAATACCCTGAACTCCCTTGCTCATTTAGGAAGGTTGGAATAAAACCCAATTATGCTCCCTGGCTCTCAAAAGAAACTAAGACCCTTATGCTAAAAAGAGATAGAGCTTGGAATGCCTGGATCAAAACAAAGGAATTACCTATGCTACATAATTATAGACACCTCAGAAATCTTACAAAAAACAAATCAATAATGAAAAAAGTCCTTTTATAACTCTGCCAAATTCAATAACAAATCCAACCCTTGCAAGTTCTGGTATACTATTAACAAAATTCTCTCTCCAGGCTGCCCCTCAACTCCCTGCCCCTACCCAAATACATCTCATCTGGCTAATCTTCTCAATAAACACTTTATTGAAACCATTCAAACACTCATACCTTCCAACTGTAACACAACTTCTCTGCCTACCCCTCCCAATCCTTCTAATAAACAACTATTCTGTTTACATCCAGTTCCTACTTCCTACATCAGATCTCTTCTTCACAAACTGAAACCCTGCTCTCCCTTCACTGACAATCTATCTCCTACCTTCCTCAAAGTTGCTGCTGACTCCATTGCCTATCCAGTATCTCTACTAATCAATAGATCTATTCAGCCATCCCTACCCTATGGAAGTCCTTTTTCACTATTCCCCTGCATAAAGGTGGAAACTCTACAGACCCATCTAACTACCAACCTATAGCTAGTCTATCTCCCCTCTCTAAGATTCTCGAAAAATGTATCCACTCACAACTACTCAACTACCTCCTCCAGCATAACCTCTTTACTCCCACTCAGCATGGTTTCAGTCCCAACCACAGCACAACTACTGCCCTCTTATCCTTTACTCATACCATTGCCGAGGCCCTAGACAATAACAAACTCATATCATGTCTCTTCCTTGACCTTTCCAAAGCATTTGATACAGTCTCCCATCCCCTACTGCTATATAAACTTGCAGACCTCAATCTATCTTCTTTCTCCCTTGTCTGGTTCTCCGGTTACTTATCCTGCAGGCAGCAATCTGTTAAATGGCACTTTTCCACTTCTCCATTCATACCTGTCCAAACTAGGGTACCACAAGGTTCCATCCTGGGTTCCCTTCTATTTAATGTCTTTACCAATGATCTCTATACTTCTTGTAAACAATCCTCCCTCATCCAATATGCAGATGACGTGACTCTCATCTCCATCTCAGACAATATCTTCAATCTCCACACTCTTACTCAATAGGCCTTCCTATCCACTGAACATCAGTTGTCCAGGAATCTACTCATTCTCAACCCTAAAAAGACCAAATATCTCCCTCACCTCAAATCCACCTTTACTATTACTTCCTCTAATAACACTGTTATCCAGCCTGAAGTTCACACTAAACTCCTTGGGATCATCATAGATGATGAACTCAAATTCAACTTGCACATCCTCCAAAGCATAATAAGACTCACCAGAAACTTGGTTTACTGTATCACAACAGAAAATTTCTAACTACAATTGCCAGACTCTTCCTTGCACAAGCTCTTCTCCTCCCCTACCTTCTATATGCTGTCTCAGTACTCACCAACATCCAAACTACTACTTTAAACAAGCTCCAACAAACTTACCACAAGATAGCAAGATTTATCACAAACTCTCCATACAATGCCTTGCCCTAAATACTCACCACCGATTAGAATTCCCCCATCTTCTACTGCTGTCACAACTTCAAATGTTACACTTCATTCTTTACAAACCTTCATCCTGCCTTGCTGTCTCTTCTTTCATCTCTATCTACACTCCTCTGAGAACTGTCCGTACCTCTAATCAGCAACTACTACAAATCTACCAACCCAAAAAAATAGCTGGCAAAATCCTATATAAACACTCCATCACTCAAGCCTGGAACAAACCCCCAACAAACATTTGTTCCATCATTCACCCATCCCACTTTAAAGAAAAACTCAAACTTCATCTGCTCAACTCCAAAATATGTCCTTGTCAAGCTCCTATTTAAGATCCCCACACCCCTACTATATATCTTTTCAGTCCCTACACATTCAGCTAAGTTCTCCACTATTGTGGATACTTTTTAAACTCTACAATCAATACTGTTGAACTTAACTGTTTTTGTCAATATGTAAATATATTTTTTAGTCTGTAAAAATATTGATATGTATATATCATGTGTTTGCATTTCTGCTTTGTCTCTCTAACGTTGTTGTATAACTGATTTTGACCATATGTTTGACTCAAATGTAATTTGTCAAGATAAGGTTATCAGATTAAATAATATTTTAAAATCGGTTATTAGACCAGAAAAAGGGAATTGTCAATCAAAGGGCATCATATATTTAGCCATGTGTACATCCTGTCCAAGTTACTATGTTGGGAAAACTGAAAGGAGACTTAGGGACAGGATGTATGAGCATGGTTACCAAATTAAAACTCAGAATATCAACAATGCCCTTTTTTAGGCATATTAATGTGTCAGAAGAATGCAAAGAGTTCAATTTTTGCATTTTAGAGAAAGTGCAAAGAAACCCAAGGGGAGGGAATTATAAAAATTACATTGAAGAAAGAGAGACCAGATGGCAGGTTAAGTTACAAGCTAGTATCCCTCCAGGTTTGAATGAAATTATATCTATAAAACCTGTGTTGAATAAAAAGGCAGACCAATGTAAGTGAACTCTGCATAAAGCCTACTTACGGATTGATTTTAATTATTTTGATTAGTTAATAAAGCTTTCTTTATAAGTACTAGATTGAAAATACCCTGAAACTAGTTTTAACATATTTTTATGTACTTTTTTAAATATGAAAGTGAAATTAAAATGGTTATTGTTGCTTTTTTTAATACTGTGGCAAAATAATTAATCAATTAAAGTGTGACATCATGGTTGGGTAGGGTATTTAAGGGGGAAAATAATGAACATTTGCAGATTCTGATGAAATCCCCAGGAGGGGATGAAAGCGCTCAATCTGTATTTGTATTTTTAACTGTGGAATAAAAGACTGTAAAGCGATTCCAGGCATCGACAGTGCTTTATTGGATTTATTGGTGAACTTTTCACTGTTGGGTTCTCTTTGTTGTGATTTAACTGTTGGATTTTGAACCTATTTGCTATGGATTTGTTGGATGAATTTACGCCGAATTTTTCCCCTATTCGGCGTCACGAGTTGCACCAGGTTCAAACGGAATTGGCGACAGTTAAGGGTGAGTTAACTAGACTTATTGAGATGCTCACTCAGTCTGAAAATACAGTTTTAAACGTTAAAAGTAAAAGAAAGCGTCACTCGTCGCTTTTTAGTGACGTGGACATTGCAGAGACTACAACTAGGAAGTACAGAGACCAGGGTGGGAGAGACGAGGTGAACACAGGCTCTTCAAATCAGTTGAGCCTCTTGGAACAAGGAGCAGAAGAACAGCGATTGACCGCCCAGGGTAGTCAAGCGACTAGAATTGTGGAAAAGGGTGCTCGTCCAAAGGAGACTGTACATAGAAGAGAGACAAATTCCGTGAATGAAAGAAATAGTGACGCTAGACCTGAAATACATAGAATGGCAGCCACGAGGTACAGTACCAGTTTTTTAAATGAAACTGATTTCAATAGACATACTAAAGATTTTGAATACCTTTTGGCAAAAAAATACACTTTTTCTATCGTCGATAAAGAAAAATGCAGTGATAAAGAGACTTTTAAACAAAATGACAAGACTTGTGGTACTTTGAAAGAACTTTTGCAATGCTTTGAATCTAAAATGTTTTTAGTTAAAAAAATACAAGTTGAGAATGGATATTTAGCTGAATGTATTGTGAAAAAAGTGGTCCCGAAGGAACAGAGTTTTTAAATTTCCTTTTGGATTAGATTATGATGATAATTTATTGAAGGAATTTAGGGAAATGTTTGATAGATTTGGCTTTGAATTAATTCAGAAAATTATTAAATGTAATGACGCCAAACTGAGTTCGTTAATTGAACAAACGGAAGAACTGGACAAAAAGATTAGAACAGATTTGTTATTTCCTGAATATAAAGTTATTTATCATAAAAAAATCGACAGTGTGGATTTTAAGTGTAATAGGCTGTTTGAAACAAAGTGTAAGAAAATGCAGAGGGACTTGATTGACTATAAATATAATAAAGCATATGTTCTTAAAACTGACACTATTAGTAAACATTTAGTTAATAAAAATAACCAAGGTAAGAAGAATTTTGAACAAATAAACAGTGAACAGAATGTTATGGAAAAATCACCTTTTTATACCACCAAGTGTGGGATGTAAGAAGGTTAGAGGAAAGGAGCCCAAATCCATATGGGTGGAAGAACAGGGGCAAATACAAAAGATAGATACGACTGAAACAATTATAGTAAATGATTTGACACATACATATACAGGGTATCATATATACAATTTTGCTGGTGTGGACATTAAGAAAGAACACTTTCAATTATGTATGAAAGGCTTAAAATTTGTACCAACAAAAAGTATGGATTACTTAGAAACAATTATAGAACTAAAATTATTTTTAAAGAAAATTAATTTAGGGTACATTTGTGAAGATTTGGCGATAGAAACTAAAAAATCAATGAGTACTGAATTTAAAAGAAAAAGTACATATAATCCACCTTTAGATCCCACCCTAAGTTGTTTGGAAAAGGCAATTACTAATGAAATTTATGAACTTAAAGCTAAAGAAGGGAAGTCATATTACAATAATCTTACAATTAGTGAAATGAAGATGTTAAAAAATTTGAAAGATGACAAAAATATAAGAATAATGAAGCCAGACAAGGGTGGTGGGATGGTATTTTTCAACGCCTTAGAATATTTGCAAAGAATGTTCGACATGCTTAATGATATACAAACATATCAACGGTCGTCCCTTAATGAATTAAATATTAGTTACATAAAAATAGATTATTATTTAGAAGATTGTTTAATTGATGAAAGAATACCAGTAGAGACCTACAACTACCTAAAAGTATTTAATCCGAGAGTTGCCAGTATATTTGGCATACCCAAGATCCACAAAGGCCTTGAGAATTTATCATTTAGACCAATAGTGGATGGGAGAGGGTCTAAGACATACCCCTTCAGTGTAGTAGTGGATGGCTGGTTGAAAAACATTTTATTTAATAGTGAACATATATTAAAAGATTCATGGGACTTTTTAGGGTGAATGGAGGACACCATATGTAGCAATGATATGATTTTTCTTTTGATTGATGTAATAAATTTATATACATCCATACCAAAAATTGAAGGTTTGCAATTGTTTGAAGAAGCTATTAATACTAATACAAAATTACCCCAAGAAAGAATAAATTTGATACTAGAATTCATGGAAATAGTGTTAGATAACAACTATATACTATTTGAAGGAGAGTATTATAGACAACATAGGGGTGTAGCAATGGGAGCCTCCTGTGCTCCCATTTTTGCTAATATGGTTCTACTCAATTGGGAACAGAAATATATTTTTAATAGTAAATTTAACATACATATTAAAAAGTATATGAGATTTTTGGATGATATACTAATTTTATGGGAAGGACCTGAAGAAGAGGTACGAACATTCATGGAATATTTGAATGAGACGACAACCTTCCTTAAATTCACACATATGTACAACAGGAAAATTATTAATTTTTTGGATACTAATATAGAAATAAAAAATTCTAAGTTTATATCAAAAATCTATCGGAAGCCTTCTTTTAGTAATTCATATTTGGAATACTCTAGTAACCACCCTGTGAAACAAAAAAATAGTATAATTAAAGGGCAATTTATAAGAGTAGCAAGAATGACATCAAGATATGAAGACCTTGAACAAGAACTGAATGTTGTAGCAAATATGTTTTTTGAAAGAGGGTATCCCACTAAGGTCATAAATGACACATTAGAATATGTTAAAGGGGAATGGGGGAAGAAATATAAACCCCTTCTAGGAAATAAAGGATTTGTTGTGATTTGATTTTGACTATATGTTTGACTCAAATGTTTGATTCTCTGTAAACTGTTTGTGTTTTTTTTTTAGCTTTTCTCCTCGGGTCTCCACTGAAAATGGGCCACAAGCCCAGCTGGATCAACCTGGTTAAATAAATAAAAAAAAAAAAAAAAAAAATATATATATATATATATATATATATATATATATATATATATATATGTTTGTGTGTGTGTGTGTGTGTGTGTACATATATATATATATATATATATATATATATATATATATATATATATATATATATACATATATAGCAGCAATTGTAACTTTGTTGTGATCGTTAAGTTTGCAGTTTACTATTAAAGAGATAGACAAAGGGGACAAGTTAAGTTGGTCAGAGTAAATTATAGCTACCCCTCCTTTTTTCCTGTGTATCCTGTCCAAGTGGAAGATATTGTATCCAAGGGGAAGAATTTCATTGTCAGTGATATGGGGATTAAGCCAAGTTTCAGAAAGAGTTATTATGTCAGGAGAGTAATGGGCAATCCAAGACTGGAATTCATTAACTTTTTTGAGAATGCTGTGAATGTTCAAATAATATAAGGTTAAGTATTTGGGGAAGGAATTTGGATGACGGAAAGGTGGAGGAGAGCTGAAGGTTTTGTGCGAAGGAGATGAGAGGGGGCCTGGGTTGGGGTGAATATCTCCAGATAGGACTAAACTTTTGGCAATGTGTATAAGAGTGGGAGTATTAGAGATGTATATGTGGTATTTAGGCTTATTTTGAGAGGGTGTGTCGGGTTCAGAACTAATTTGATCTTGAGTAAGAATGGGTGGGAAGGGTCAAATAGGATATTATTGAGAAAGAGTGGGGTATTTTGAAGTCTGTAAGAGGGTAAGAGTTGGATGAAAGTTTATGGGAGATAATGTAGTTTCACAGGGAGACAGGTGAGAGAGTAGAAGAAGAAGAGGAGTGGAGACAAAGATGAGAAGCATGCTAAGGGAGGGCATAACAGTATGGCTGAAGGTAAGTATAGAAGAAAAGGTGAGATGCAATGTGTAGGTAGAAGTGAATTTGTAAGAAGAAGCTGTTAATAGGTTAAGATTTTTAGTTGACAGAGATGTGGTGAGGAAGAGTTTGGCCAAATGAGAAACCAGAGTTTGTATTATTGAGTGAAAGGGTATAGTGCTGTGGGAGGTGCTAGGTGAGGAAAGTAGTGGAGGTGTATTTCAGTATTAAAAGGTGAGAAGTTAGAGGGTGTGTGGAAAGGAGGGAGGATGAGAGATTTGATTGGAAGGAGTGAACAGGAAGAGGAGGAGCAGAAGGGGAGGGGCAAAATGGGGTTAAAGTATAAATTTAGAGTAATTGGGGGTATGGTAGGAAATGGGAGTAGGGTAGAGGAGGAGAGTGAGCCCAAGAGGAATGAGAGTGAATGGAGTGGGTTGAGCCACGAGAAGCAGATGAAACAACAATAAAACTATCAGTTTGCAGTGAATTGCCACAGGTCAGTGCCAGAGTTTGAATAAATGAAACTGGCTGCTATCTTGCTAAGACTAAGAATTACCAAAAAGATAGCTGAATAGTAGGAGGTGGGGGGTAGCTAATTGTGACACAGGCAGTGTGTGTGCCACTACCCCAACCTTCTTAATACTCAAGTTAAAAGACAACATAACACTGCAATTTAGTGGGGTAGATGTACACCTAGCAGAACCTGAATGTATAAGCAATCTTGGGACACACTCTTGCTGTTAAGCAGATTTTCAGAGGAAGATGATTTCAGCAGGGGGGGACACTCATGTTTGTAGTGTTTACGGTGAATGTAAAAAAAAAAAAAAGACAGTAGCAGTAAGTGTAAAAAAAAAAAAAAGACAGTAGCAGTAAGTGTAAAAAAAAAGACAGTAGCAGTAAGTGTAAAAAAAAAGACAGTAGCAGTAAGTGTACAAAAAAAAGACAGTAGCAGTAAGTGTACAAAAAAAAAAGACAGTAGCAGTAAGTGTAAAAAAAAAAAAGACAGTAGCAGTAAGTGTAAAAAAAAAAAGACAGTAGCAGTAAGTGTAAAAAAAAAAAAGACAGTAGCAGTAAGGGGATTAGAGGACAAGCTAGTGAAAATAACTAACAATAGAAAAAGCAAAAAGGTAAGAGGAGCCAGAGTTCAGACAGTAGTTTGAATCAACAATGCAGTAACAATATAAAATGCAATGCAGTGAACATTATTTCACAACAGTATTAATGCCCAAATATACATGAAACCATGCAATGAATTTAGTCCATAACAGCTAAATATCACAGTCAAATAATCAGGTTGTTTAAATTGGTATATCAGCTGATGAAAAGCAAACAGTTATAGCATTAAAAATCAGTCAGTGGCACAACTTTGTAATAATGTTAACAGGTTATTTCAAGGGGAAAAACTGCTAGCATAAATTTGCCAATGATAAGTTCTACGGTTGCTTAAGATAGCAGTTTTGCTGATATATAACAATTCAAGTCAACTGAATGCAGCACAAGCAGCGTCAGTATGACATATGAAATAATTAATTACTTGGTCATTTGTCTTGTAAAGGCTGTACAAGGTAAATACATAAATCATGCACATTTCAAAATATAGCTTCAGATGAAAACAGAACGTATGTGGTAAGCACACTGTTTACTGGATGCCTAGAAGCTGCAGCTAACCCCAAAAGTACAATTTTAAAAATGGTGCCCGCCACATCTCAGGTAATAAATTACCTTGTTATGGATGTTGGGAAATAGGGGGAGAGGCCTTAGGTAAAGCTGCAATTAATCAATGTTAATGATAGTGGGTAATGCAAGAAAAAAGCAGAGTGCAGTAGACAGAAATAAAGATATTTAATGTTTATTGTACATATAGATATACAGTGAGACAGAGAAATGTGTACATGTATGCCCTATCACCATTCTATAGCCACTTAAAACCTTAAAAAGGTAAGTGAAAGACCTCTTCAACTTACTAAAAGGTATCTCATTCAGAATGGGTCTGTTGAAGAAAGCAACAAAATCAAGAATGACTGCTTCTTCCTTCAGATATTGTGTGTGCACCTTTGGTAGTCCCATAAGTAAATCACTTGAACATGGTCCAGATTCAGTCACACAGAATGAAAGCATCAGCTCAGGAAATGGCCTGACTTCTCTGACCTTGAGTTGTCTTATTTTGATGGGCTCCCCGATTCCATCTACATTACTGGGGCCATTGAAATGCTAAAGGCAGTTCTATTTACATGACTTGTGTTATAAAAATAAACAACTGCAATCAAAATGTTGTCTCATACTTTTAGGGATGATTTTTACCAACTTCACCAGAGACTTTACCTACATCATATATAAAGCAAAATCCACAAAAACAGCTTGGTAGCCTTTAGATTTTTTAAATAATTTTGGTCCCTGTGAAGCAGATCCTCAGCTGCCATTGGTTCCTTTCTGCCAGGGCTCACACCTGACCTCCACCCTGGGCCTAATTCCAAATCCTCACATTCCTGATGGGAGACTGAGGTAATCCCAGTGCAACATCATACTCATGGCCAACATCAGCCCCTGACATGCAATGTCATAAGGCCAATAATGATGCATGCCCCCAGAATTCTGCAAGCTTGGGATGTATACAGTATCACCACCACCAGGGCTACCATCCCTGCTAATGAGCCATCTCCTTCCCATGGAGAGGTGAGCTGGTAAAGCACTGCTGCTTTACCTAGCACAAGAGTCAGCTCCTCAAATGCCATCTCACTAGTCAAGCCCACATCCCCTGTGTTACGGTCAGGGCCCCTTCCCTCAGAGGCACATAGCCTGGCATAGTAGCCTAGAGATTTAATTGCATGCAGAAGTAGTAAGTGCTAGCGCTGTCTTTAAAAAAATCATCCCTTCAGGATAAGATTAACAACTAGTACTATTAACATAACAAGTGCTGTACTTAAAATTCTGTTGAACCAACTCAGTACTGAAACTGTAGTATTGTTTAAACACTCCTACAATGCACTGTTCCTAATATGTGTTGTGTATTCAGTAGCCTTTTCGTATTACTATGTCTTACTATTATGTACAAATGTATATTTTCTTATGTATTCTATTACTATTAAGTACATATAATGTCTTAGTATTTGCACAGAATGTGAAAATGAGATAATGACTCTCTCCATATCTTTGTTCTTTAACTTTGTGTATATGGGGCTTTTCTCCCCAGGCCTCCACTGAAAAAGGACTTTGTGTCCAGCTGGAATTTCCTGATAAATAAAACAAAATAAATAAATAAATACATAAAAGAATGAGACACACTGTGAAAAAATGCATTTTTAATGTTCCCCTGTTTGCTCCAATTAAAACTCACTTTTATAACCAAGTGGTTGGCCAATGTGAACCCACACTATCTGGCAGAGACACAGTTTGCATTTACATTTGAAATGTACTGGTTTGTCAGTTTATCTCAAAACAAAAATATACTAATTCCTGATGACCTATTATCTGTTGATAACAAAGAGTTTAATTTCAGGAAGTGAAACTTGAAATGTCCTACAGGCTCTGCGGCAGTCTCTGTAGCATTCCTCTGAAAACATATGGAAAGAAAACATACATAAAGCACACTTTTGTCTTATCCACAGAATTTCGACAAACATGGTAACAATTTAGTCATTTTATGTTGTTTTTTAATGTTGAAATACTACACTTTTGTGACAAATTACACTATTGTAAGATTTTTCATTGTAAGTTTATTTAGAATGACCAATAGCAGAAGTGATACTTTGCTCCTAGCAAGGCACTGTTTCAAATAATTTTGAAACTATGTGTAAAGAAACAGCAGTATATGAAAAAGTGAGAACAAATAACCTTAAGTCTTTCTACAAGTGTTAGATCATGATGTGTTTTGAACCTAGAATGCTGTGTTTCTTAAACCAGGGTTTAAATCCTGCTGTTTAAACTAATCCTCACAAGCTAAATGGACTGCATATTTTAAATGACTGCTACCATGATTTGGCACCGTTTCTAATATCATTGCATGCTTTTGGCACTGTGTTTGTAATTTCACCCCATGCTTTTAGCATGCTGCACTGGTTGGATGTCTTTGCTCGTTATAAGATCAATGTTTCCACTGGTTGTGGTAGTCAGTAATAAATCTGAGTTTCACTCAAAGTGCGCACTTTTCCTGTGTTCACATCTTCAGTTACATTGCTATTTATCATGTTTAATCATTCATCTACTTCTGTTACTGTAGTTAGAAAGGACCAGGGCAGTATTGAGTTCTGACTTTTAACCTTTAAAATCAAGTTAAAGGATTGTGTTTGTGCTTAATCAGATCTGACACTGGCATGTGTTCTCAGAGAGTGTTTGTGTGTGTGTGTGTGTGTGTGTGTGTGTGTGTGGGCGCACTAGTGTGTTTCTGCATCTATGTATATGCAAGCATAAGCTGGTTCATTGCAAATCTCAAGAAAATTATAGAATTAAGTTGAACTGCAATTCAATATGAAATGAAAAATTAGCTTACACTGGACTTACTAAGGACGCCCAGTAGGCAGAAGTCCTCTTCTCACTATCATGGTCTCCACGAGGCTTGTATGTTGCAGCTAAACTGATACTGGCAGATTTTGACTACACCACTGAGATTCAGCACTTACCATATAAGGCAGTATCTGAGAACAGGCACTCTTTCTGTCCTTGTTGCTATGTATGACCCCTCTGCCATACTCCTGTCTGTTGTCATCCATGGAAATATTTTGATAAAAGCCCCAGTTCTTTGAAACCAAGTCACCCACAGTCAACTGTAATATTCTAGGGACAGACATGACCTAGGTCAACACAGGTGCAAGAAAAAGACCCTTTCTTGTCCTATCACATTGCACACTGCAATCCCCCCAAGAAAAGTTTTACAATGCAGGGGGCCACTCTGTCATATGGCATCACCCTTGCCCTCTTCCCCCTTCCCCCTTGCTGTACTATCATGTACTGTCATCTTTTAATGTTCTGCTACTGCTATGGCGTTTCTAGTCATCTCGCAAGGGAAAATAAAAACAGGACTAGTTTTATGTCAGGGCAGTGCCTCCCTCCTATGAACTGCTGAAAAGCATTTCCCACGATCTATACAGTAACCGGTCACCCTTTACTGATGGTGCTTTTATTGCACATGAGTACTATGAGTGGGATGGGAACTGTAGCCCTGCAGTACAGAGCTAATGCAAGCAGGAACATTTTATATAAAAGTATTAATCAGTCCTAAAAAATACAGCTCCTTTCCCAAAGTAATATTTGTATGATAATAACATCTACTACTCAGTGTCAGTAGTCAGGGTGGGACTTTCACTCAAGATACTGGTTCTAAACAATGCACCAACTATGCTAGGAATATATATGTCCACAAATATAATTAAGGTGGCAACCATCTGCCTCAGAGCAACATAATCTGAATCCCTGGCTCTGCCCAGGACATACCAAAAGTCAGCTCTATTACAAAAGTCCACCCCCACTGTGGCTACAAAAATGAATTGTGTTCAATGTGTTGAACAAAACAGGAAGTACCCTTAATCCTTCCTTAGTCTTATGCAATGCTTTGTGTCATGTCTTCTGTCTCTTGTGCTGTGGTATTGGCTGGTTATTTTGGCAAAACAGCCAGCTTCATCTGCAATGCACAACTTGTAACTTCTGTTACTTTTTATGAAAAAATCATAGGGATTTCTGAGAACATCTTGAAAACATTACCTGAAGTGTACAGTATTTTTAACATTCCCTTTTACTGGTATCACTGAAGATGAAAATATATGCACCCTGGTGTGTGACTTCAGGCCACAAAGAAATACTACTGGTTCTTTAAAAACTTGCAGTAAACTGGATGCTATTTTCTCACTAAAGGATGAAGGTAGTGCTGTTCCTAAATAATCTGCAACAACAAAAGCTATTTGTGTTTTGTATTTATGTGAAAAACAACTAAAAGTAAATATAGAAACAAACAGTTTCAAATGTCACCTTAACTTTTTTTTATAAAAGTAGATGTATGCTACAGAAGTCAGTTTCATAGGGTCTGAAGCAGAAACAGTGTGGAAAAGTAGACATTAGGCCACAGTTGATGACTCCCCATTGCCTGCTGCTGCTGATGCTGATGATGTTAATTCTACCTCTTACAAGTCTTTCAAAATGGAATCCAAAGATCTGTCCTACAGGAACCTGACTGATGCAATCTCATAGCTCCCTGTCAGAGAAACACAAGTTGTACGTATTCACCGTAGTCTGGATCTGTAAGAAGACATTCTAAATGCAAGCTCTTTAGCACTGGCACTTGCCAGAAAGTTCTGCTTGCTCAGTCAAATTCTTTCCCTAGTACATCAGCAACACTTAAGCCCAACCAGTTCAGCTACTGGCTACCACACATCTGGAAAGCTTCTGCTTTTTCTTGAAGTGCCTCTGTAGCTATAAATTCCAATGAGTGCAATAATAAGGGAGACTAGCAACTGACAAACACCATGAAAGACTCACGAGGACTGGATGAAGGAATGTACTCTACAGTCAGATTATCTTCTCACAAATGCAGTACTGCGGTGAGTATCTAAAACATTTGTCTTACATCTTTGTGAGACTGTGCTCATTTATTCAGAGCTTCCATGTGCCTGGCTTGGACACCTGTGACTACCAGACCATGGTTTGCATCTAAAACCATCTGTGGACCTACAAAACTGATATAATTATTTTTTTAAACTTGCTCTCACAGTCTCAGTGCTATTTAATATTTCTGTTCTGCATTTATTGATTATGTTGAATTTATCACTGTTTTTCAGCCTACACTTGTTAAAGAAGTGCCAATTATATGTTATTGTACTGCTCTTTGGTCATTTTCTGATATTTTCTAACTTCAGCTGATACTGTAAAAGCTGTTCTGAGTTTGCTAAAGTTCTCCTGAATTTGCCAAAAAAATTCTAAGTTTTGCAAAGTTTTACTGTGTTTGTATAAGTTTGTGAACTTATTTCCAAGGATTCCTGATACTGCAAGAGTTCCACCTTTTGTTGTAAATTATTTGTTACTGCATTTGATCTAAAACCCAGTTTGTTTTACATTAAGTGGGTTTTATTCTGTACTCTGATGGGAGCAGAGAGCTGATTCAAACAATATGAGTTTGGAACTGCTGGTGAAGGCTTATTTAACATTTATCTGATTGGCCTGAGTGCTTAACTATGGAAAAGTCTTTTAACCTGCTGGTATAAAAGCCTCACATTTGTGCATCACGCAAATATGGTTACTCGGGCCATGCCTTGTATATAAGCAAACCTCTTCAGTTTAAAATAATCCTGTACAGGAAGCTCTTGGCTTAGTCTCCTACTGTTCATAGCTGCCCAAAGAGCTGCCAGTTTGCACAGAGGGTGGCACCACTGCAGGTCATCTTATTGTATACTACTAAACACTCTCACTTACACATTTAAGTGACTCGTCCCTACTCCTTCCCATCTACTAAGGATCTGGTATAATGGATGGGCACTTCCCTGTCATCTCTGTTTCTGGCCTGGTGGATTTGGGCATCCTGAGACAGTTTAGTAACTGCCTCATGTTCACTGACAACCATTTAATTTTACAACAGACAAACACAGTGTATGAGAGATGTAGATAGACAATGTCATTGGAGACAAACCAACTTGTCAGCGTTACACACAAAACACTCATTACCAACGCTAAGGAACAAACACACAGACCTACATATGCAGAGGTACTCACGTGATCTACCCAAATCTTCAAGCCCTTCTAAAAGCATCTCTCAGTGGCCCTGAACACACACAAAAAAGACAGCACCTCACACAACACATAACTCTGAAAATTATAGTAGCGACTCTTTCAAGCCCATAAGGCAACACACCACAATGCCAAATGTACTAGTTGTTGGGGATTCCATTGTAAGACATACTGGTGTCCCCATTACCAGGCTAAACAAGCAAAAGGCTCAGAAATTATAGTAATTGGCCGTTAGAGCAGTTTTTCCATCTCTCTCAACTTCCTGATTTAAAAGCCCGCATTTGCACTTGTTTCCCCCCTTCCTGTAACTAGTCTAGTCTAGATACAGATTTGCTGTATCCAGGACTGTTTGTAAGCTCCTGAGGCCCCCACGCCTTTTTGGGTTGGAGGGAAGCCTTCTAGTTTATCAGTGGGAGTGATGAGCACTAGGTAGCCTATCTAGCACATAAGGAGTGGTTCTGGCCCTGAAATTGTAGTTATTGGTCATTTGGGCAGTTTCTCCATCTCTCTCAACTTTCTGATTTAAAAGCCCGCATTTGCATTTGTTTCTTTCCTGTAACTAGTCTAGTTCAGATGCAGATATTTAGTTTTAGCACTTGAATTTGCTTATTTGGGCTCAGCACTTGTTCAGAACTTGTTGTAAGCACTAAATAAGCTACAAATTACTGCAGCACTCAACCTTCCTCATTACCTAGAGGAAACAGTTTTTGTACTTACTTTCCTCACTTGCTTAGAGAAAAACAGCTCTTGTACTCACTTTCCTCACTTGTCCAGAGGAAAATAGTTTTTTATTCAGGCATGTCCAAGAGTCAGCTCCCAGTGTTCTCTCCTGTCTATCTGATGAATCTGGGCATCTTGGGGCAATGTAGCAATTGCCTCCTGTACACAGACAGCCCTCTCCTCCTACCAACCAACACCACAACCTGTGAAAGATGCACTTATCTAGCCAAACTGGAGGTAAAGCTCTCTCCAACCAAGACTGAACTTGATAGTCAAGAGGAGAAGGTAAACACTTGCACTACACCACACTCATCACATAGTCCCACTAAATCTACACTACCAAAATCCACACATAGAAACACAAAAACATTTGCGGAGGCTCTCAATAATAATCTGCTCAAGCAACAGAGACCTCCAAAGCAGAAACGCAAGCAATCTCCACCCCCCAACACAACCCAAATGACACATAGCCCACAGACTCAGTTTGCCACTCAACCACAGCCCATAAGGCAAAACAACGTACCCAACACACTAGTCATAGGTGACTCTATAGTCAGGCACACTGATGTACCACTCACCAGGCTAAACAAGGAGAAGGTTACTGTCAGCTGCCTGTCGGGTGTCAGGATCCGCCACATAATCCACACACTCAGGTCACTCCACAACAAGTACAAATATGACTCTGTCACTGTCCATGTTGGTGTGAATGACCTGAGACGTACCTCCCTGGACTACATGAAAAGAGACATGGAACACCTCTCTGATCTTGTAGCCCAGGCAGGTATGACCCTAGCCCTGAGTAGCATCCTGCCATCACCCAGAATGATACCGCAGTACAAGGACAAAATGATTGACTTCAACAATTGGCTAAGCTTCTGGTGTCATTTTAAGGGGATCCAGCATCTGTCTGCCTGGGACGACATGGTCGGCAGACCATGATGCTTTGCCAGAGATGGCCTGCACCTGTCACCCCTGGGATTCCGGATACTGGCTAAGGCTCTTGCCACCCCTATAGTGCCTTTTTTAGGCATGGTTCAAATGACAAATTCACCACTGTAACAGGAACAGGCAAGCAAAAACTGAGGGTAATGCTACTCAGTGCTAGAAGTCTAAATCTCAAAATGCACTCCCTCGTGGGACTCCTTAAAATGGAGAACATCGATATCTGTGCAGTGACTGAGACCTGGTTCAAGGCTCCAGAGAGCACCCCTGCATTACCAGGCTATAACTCATACCACACTTTTCGGCCACCTAACCTGGACCGGAACACCAAAGGTGGAGGTGTGTCCATATTCATTAAGGATATCTACACCTCCAGGCTAGTTGCTCAGCATAATGCATCCGAGGTTATCCAAGTGCAACTAACTCTGAGAAAAACTGCAATCCAAATTGTAGCTTGCTACAGATTCCCCACCATGCCCCAGGATTCCCACTCCTCTTTTCTTGATATACTGGAAAATATTAGGGTTCAACCAAACACCCTAATAATGGGCAATTTCAACTACCCCACCATTAACTGGGAAAACTACTCATGTACCAACTCCTTCGCTCAACACTTTCTGGAATTCATAAATTCCAGTGCCCTGGATCAACTTATTCACACCCCCACCAGGGGCAACAATATCCTAGACCTACTCATTAGCATCATGAATGACTGGTGTTACATACCTGAAGTCAACTCCTCATTGGTCAGATCCGACCATAAGCTAAGCACCCTAGATATCCGCATCCCTCCCCCACCCCCATTAAGGAAACCACAGTAAAAAGTTTCTCCAAATCCAACTTCATACTTCTTAAGACAGAAGTGGCAAACATCATGATACCTGTGCAGATGGACAATACAGTTACGACTGCTGAATCCTACAAAAATGCACTCTATAAGCACTTACTCAAGTGCATGGATTGTGCTATCCCAAACAGAACCAAGATGCTATCCTCCAAAAAAAGGAAGCTAATCTGGTGATCCCCTGCCATAAACAAACTCTACAAAAGAAGGAAGAAACTGTTGCAAAAGAGAGTAAAATCCCATAAGTGGAGGAGCTCCCTGGTCAGCCTCAGTAAAAGCTGAGATCCCTTATAAGATCCTCCAAAGCTAGGTATGAAAACAAAATCACCACTGATTCTAGGGACAACCACAAAGCATTCTATAGCCTTGTCAAGAATCTCAATGGCAACACCCAGATCTGCTCTGAGTTACAGCACAACGGCACGAAAATTACAGAACCAACTGATATTGCCAACATCCTGGCAGATAGGTTCAGTGCTAACATTACCCCCTTCTCACCCCCTAAAGGGCCCATATCTATATAGGAAGAATGCAGAGTCCCTGTAATCACAACTATGCAGGTAAAAGCTGTACTCTCTAAAGCCAAAAACACAGCATCCATGGGACTGGACTACATCCCAGGCTGCGATTTACACGAACTTCAGAATGAACTGGCACCCCACCTAAGCACCATGTTCTATCATAGCCTCACATCAGGCTTTGTGCTCACTGAATGGCACACACCAACAGCTATCCTACTCCACAAAGGGGGAGCCACCACTGATCCTGGGAACTATCGCCCTATTAGCCTGACAAGCCTGGTGTGCAAGGCCATGGAATGTATCATCATGGAACTCATAAACAAAGACATTGGTAACATCCAAACTCTGGACCCCACCCAGTTCGGGTTTGTGAAAGGCAGATCATGCCTCCTGAACCTGATTGACTTCTTTGAGGCAGTCACTAAAGCCATAGACGAGGTAAGGTGGTTCACACAGCCTATCTTGACCTCGCCAAGGCTTTCAATACCATCCTCCATTCTGGAATTATAGCTAAACTCACTAAACTAGTTATAAATCCCTACGTCACAATATGGGCTGCCAACTGGCTCATTGACAGAACCCACACTGTAAAAGTTGCAGACTCCAAATCTCACTTCAAACCAGTGACAAGTGGAGTACCACAAGGTTCAGTCCTGGGACCTCTTCTGTTTGGTATCTACTTCTCTGAAGTACAGGCTAACACAGAAGGCCTTTGGATAATGAAGTTCACAGATGACTGCAAACTAGGAGCCATAGTCGAGTCCCCAAATCTTGTGGACATCCTATAGAAGGGCCTCTCTAAGACAGATGCCTGATGTCAGAGCCATGGCCTCAAGCTCAATGCCAAAAAGTGCATTGTCATCCCCTTTGGTAAAAACTCTGTACCCATGAACTACCACATAGGTGGCAGTCTACTTAAATCTGAATGTGTGATAAGAGATCTTGGGACCCAGGTGGACAGTAGTCTCTCCTTTGATAATCACATTGCCACAGTAGTCAGGAAATCCTTCTACATGGCACACCTCATCACAAAAGGGTTCTTATCCAGGAAAAAAGAGGTCATTGTTCTCCTCTACTCGATACTCATTAGACCCATTATAGAGTACAACGCCCTTTTGGAAATGTACCTCACCAAGACATCTGCAGCAGCTGGAAAGGCCACAGAAGTACCTCACAAAGAGGATTACTGGCCTCAAACAAATGCCATACACTGACTGTCTCAAAAAACTCCAGCTTTACTCCATAGCATATTGCCTACTTTGAGGTGATCTCTGCCTAATATATAAAGCTATGTCAAACCCAGAGCTGTTGGACATGCTACACCTAAAGAAATCCCAATCCCTCCGAGCTACACACTCTAGGGAACTAAACCTTGTCACCACAATAAACAGGACATGCTGGAGGGATAGATTCCTGTCCCAGGGGACTTCCCATACTCTGGAACAAGCTACCCATCCATGTCAAGCAAAGTTCTTCATTAGCACTCTTCAAGAAAAATCTTGATGAGTGGATGGGAAATGGGAAATACACACCGGGGATCACTTCTGTGGCTCTGCTCAACAGGGGAACAGGAAAATAACTTTCTTGGGTGGCGTTAGCCAGGGAATCTTGTTGGTTAGGCTTACTTAGGCCCTTGGGCCAATAGCCTAGTACCTACCTATGAAAGATCGCAGTGATATGTCTGTCTGGAGCCAGAATGCACCAGATCATGCATGCACTTAAGTCTTTAAACTAAAAGTACCAGTATGAAACAGTCATATTCCATGTGGGTGTAAACAACTGAAGACGTACCTTACTGGTATATATGAAGAGAGAAATGATGGATTCCTCTGAACATGTGTCCCACTTAGATATAGTGGGAGTAGCATCTTACCTTCCCCAATGATGATGCCACAGTACCAGCAAAAAATGATTGACTTCAACAATTGGTTTAGTTTCTGGTGTCGCAACATGGCAATCCAATATCTGTTGGCCTGTGGAGACATGATTGACAAACCACAATGCTTTGTCAGAGATGGTTTGCACTCGTCACCACTTGGCTCCTGGATCCTGGCAAAAACTTTATCTATCCCCAAAACTCCTATTTTAGGCTGTGCCAAGTTGTTAAACCCTCAAACATAACAAAAATCACTCATGACTACCTAAAAGTACTGCTACTCAGTGCTAGGAGTTTAAATAATAAAAAAAAACTGCACTCCATGGAAGCACTCCTCACCATGGAGAATACAGACATATGTGCAGTAATAGAAACATGGGTCAAAACCATGGAAAGCTTCCCAGCTATCAAAAGCTAAAATGCCTTTCCTACATTTTGATCGCCCTCGGCTCAGGTTAAAACAAAGATAAAGAGGTGTCTCAATTTCTGTAAAGGACAAATACGTGCTAGACTGGTCCAACAACATGACTCCCTTGAGCTGATTCATGCTCAACTAACCATAGGTGCAACCCCCTAACACATCCTTGCTAGCTGCAGATCTCCTAACATGAGTCTTGAAAACCACACCTCCTACCTAAACCTACTGGAATCTCTTAATATTCAGCCTAACACCATACTTATGGGTGACTTCAACTACCCCTCCATAAACTGGGAGACTTATATGACTCATAATTCACTTGCTCAGAGGTTTTTGGACTTCGTCATCGCAATCACCCTGGAGCAACTAGTAAGCTTCCCAACTAGAGATACAAATATCCTAGACCTAGTACTCAATGAACATGGGGGATGCTGCTCCTTCCTGTGCATTAATTCCTCCCTGGTAAGATCTGGCCACAAAATGATCTCCTTTAGTATTAAAACTAACCTAGAATCCCTTTCAAATTCCAAACCTGTTGAGAACTTTGCTAAGGCCAATTACCTCAAACTAAGTGACAACTTATTAAACTTCCAAGCCCCTCCAAACCCAGATGACATTGAGGCCTACTCTGAGCTGCACACAGAAGTACTGTGCAACCATATTCATAGTTGCATAGTGGATGCAATACCTGTCTGAGTCAAACCCATGACTACTGGCCAAAATAAACCACCCTGGAGGGCCCCTAGCATAAATAGGCTATTTAACAAAAAGAAAAAATCCTCTCCAAAGGCAAGAAGGAACAGGCAAAACAGTGCAAAAAGACACTCACTATTCTAAACAAACAAATTAGAGAGCTTGTCAAATCTGCCAAAGCAAGCTGTGAGGCAAATATAGCCTGTCAGGTGAAAGATAACCATAAGACTTTTTTTATTATGTTCATAACCTCAAGGGGGGCAATGTGCAGAGTTAATCATAAATGCCAGCACTTACACCCAGCTTGAAAGTATAGCAAACCTGCTGGCTGACAAGTTCATTTCAAACTTCTCCCATGCAACACTTTCTACCGTACCCAAAGAAATACCCGCAACCATCCCCCTATTGGTCATTATGAGGGAACAGGACCTTACTGCACTCGATAAAATCAAAAACACAGCCTGCATGGGTCCCAACAACATTCCAGGATGATTCTTAAATAGCTTAAAACAGAATTTATCAGGGCCACTAAAAACCTTTTTTAACCACAGCCTCCGAACAATCTTTGCCCCAGAGGAATTGAGGAGTGCAACAGTTGTGCCTCGGCACAAGAGGGGGCCCATCAACTGACCCAAGGAACTACAGACCCATAACCTTGACAAGTCTTATCTGCAAGGCCATGGAGAGAATTATCATGGACCTGATCAATAATGACATAAGAAATCTCCTAACACTGGACCTGGCTTTATCAGAAGGAGGTATTGCCTGCTCAATCTGGTGGACTACTTTGAGAAAGTCACCAGGGACATGGATGAGCGTAAAATGGTATAAACTGCTTATCTAGACCTTGCCAAAGCTTTTGACACAATCCTCTTCTTGGAGATCACAGATAAGCTTACTGAGTTAGGCATAAACCCCTATATCGATAGAAGGACAGCAAACTGGCTCACTGACAGGACACATGTTGTCCAGACAGGTGAATCCATTTCTGATAAGAAACCTGTTAATAGCAGTGTCCTACAGGGCTCAGTTTTGGGACCCCTCTTATTTGGTATATATTTCGATGAAGTGAAGGCAAATTTTGGGGGGACTCTGGCTTACCAATTCACCAATGACTGTAAGCTAGGAGCAATCACTGAATCCACAAATGATGTTGACATCCTACAAACAGGCCTAAAAATGACAAACAACTGGTGCCAAAACCATGATCAGAGACTAAATGCTAAAAAATGCATAGTTGCACCCTTCAATAAATCAGATATCCCTGCAAATTGTAATACTGATAGCATACCCATAAAAGTAGACCAAATGGTGAGGGCCTAGGAAAATAGATAGATAGTAACCTAAACTTTGACCACCAGTAGAAATCCTTCTGTTGGCTCAACTTATAAGTAAATGCATGGCATCAAGTTCAAAGGAAGGCATAGTGCCATTGTACTTGGCCCTCATTGGGCTCATAATCAAATACAATGCTATCTTCTGCATATACCTAACCAGGCACTTAAACCAATTGAAGCAGCCCTAGAGGTTTCTCACCAAAAAAAAAAAATAAAAAGCTTAAGACACATATCTTATGCAAATCAACTAAAGGCCCTATTCCTTTATTCCATTGCATATAGTTTATTGAGAGGTGACTTATGTATAACCTACAAGGCATTTTCTGATCTAGCCCTGATGAAAATATTACATATTTGTAAGGAAAATTATATGAGGGTTATGCGTACCATGGACCTGAACCTTATTTGTGACTCTAACAGAACTTGCTGGAGAGACAGATTCATACTCCAAAGGCTACCTATTCTATGGAATAAACTTCCCATCTTATAAAGCAAACCCATCTCTCATGCTGTTCAAAATGAATTTGGATTAATGGATGGGGAAACGTACATTCACTCCTGGGGTGCTGACCATGCCCCTTATGGGCAGAGGCAGTCTGTAAAATGACTCAGGCCTCCAACACTGAAATAGTCACTACCCTGATATTACCCCATCCCATATCTGGGGAATTAAGATATAATACCGTCATATCCTGGGTATTATTGACTAGACTTATAAGGGCTGTTGTGCCATTAGCCTAGTCATCACCTATGAACCCATGTATCTGATATTAAGTGCTCCTAACGCTACTTCATTAGGACAAATGCATTTATATTTGAAATCTATTGCTCTGTTAGTATGTGACTCAAAGGGAACATACCCTAACCCAGCTAGCCAGCAGAATCTTGAATGGAAGGCTAGATCTAGTTTATAATGCCAAGCATAGGCAACATAGATCAAGTAGCAACAACTCTGTCATCCAAACAGGCATAACATTAAAATGCAGCTGAAGTGGCCAGTGGGATAGAAGAGTTGCCTTCATTTGTGGATAGTAGGATTTTGCTACAGTTATAGTAAATGAACAAAATACCATTGGAAAGCCACTTATAAAGGCATTGTTTGATTACATGTTTGACTTTAATTTCTGTATTAAAATAAATAATACATTCTTGAAGAGAAAGACTGCTTCCAAGTTATAGTACATCATTTGCATATGATCATACATGGGATGCAAAAGACACGTGCCATGGTGTACAATGGAAAGAAGGCAATTAAATCAAAAGACTAATTTAGATTATACTCGCTGACCATTTTTAGGGAGGAATGAAGGACTAACGTGTAAAAAGCAGTCTGGATGAAATATAATGTATGACAGCGCCACTGATAAGCCATCTGCCTGTCAAATTTGTCTCCATGATATTGCTTCCATTAGAAACAACAGTTTTTTTCCCCAAAATAATAATAATAAAATCAACTTTTGCAAACTAAATATGGGGAAGATTGAGCTTTTCCAGAACAAAATAAACATCCCACAGAACTGTTTCCAATGGGAAACTTTAGCTAGAAGGTTCCTCTCACAAAGGCTTTACTGATTTTTAAAAAGAAACTAACAAGCTGGAAGCTGACATTTGATTACCTTTAATACACTAAATGACTAAAGCCAGAATGAAAATGCTGCATCTGATAGTCCAGAGCTACAGCTGTGGTTAAGGTGGAGGGGAAAAACACCAGTTATCGCTTTCTGGGGATCATGTAGCAAAATATTTCCATTTGCTCGCACAGTTCTTCTGAGTGGATGACTTTTGCTACACCCTAAGAGCACTGCCATCTCTGTTTCCCTGTTATAAAGTAGGAATTGGTAGAATCACACTGACTGCTTGAGTCTGTGTAAAAAAATGAAAGCAAAAATTCATGGACATTTAGAAGCCAAGTAGCCATACCTCTCAACCTCTTAGTGCAAGAAATCTGGACAAAGCCTGACAAAATTGGGGACAAAGGTCCAAAAATAGGGACATATTTTAAATATTGCTCATACAAACTTATAAAGTTGCTAGAGTAACAGGATTTGTTTAACATACATTTTCTGAAGGATTTGAAGTATGAAACTCAAATGTACATTATAATTTAGTGACTTCAGTCCACAGATCATCCCAGTGACTTGTCAGAAAACCATAAATAGGCCCAAAATATGAGCCAAAAATCTGGGCATTCTGCAAAAATCTGAACAGTTGAGAGGTATGCAGCTAAAACACCAGTATGTTTTAAGGCATTACACGGAGAGGTCTCTAGCTTTGCTGGTTCTTTCTTTTAGTTTCTAATAAAAGGTTTATCTGCACGATCTTTTTACTCTTTGGTTTGGATGTTATGTAATATTTTTAGTCACCCTTATGTTATAGACATTAGGCTTGTTTTCAAACTCTGTGCCTCTACAGTATGGTCAAACAATTCACTTATGCTGTACTGGTAAGTTCAGAAAAGAGGCAGAACATGGCATGTGTACGACTCAAAAGCGTTGGCTTTATTAGTTTAAATGCACCAGTAAAGACGTATTAAACTGAAAGTAAGAAGCTATGGGCATTCACAAGCCATGTAGATGAAACGCTGATATATCCTTTAACGGTCATTTGCATTTGCCCCATGGGCCTCCAGCACAGAAGGTTTAAGGTACTACTCAGTGAAAAGTCAAGCTTTGCTGAATCTTTTTTGTAGTGTTTTACTTACAAATTGCTTAAACTTTGTACATGAAACAACAAAACTGAAAGAAAGGTTTGGAGCTAAAGACAAGCCCCTGTATTCTGAAAATGAAGTATAACATTGTAATGTGTTTTCTATTGAAGCCATGCATGGCTGTTATTAAATGTCTATCTTTATACTGAAATCTGCCTGAAGAGAAAAGTGGGTACTTATAAATGTATTTAAAAAATAAAAGGATTTATGTATATATATATATATATATATATATATATATATATATATATTATATATATCTATATATACCTATAGATACATATATATCTATACATATATATATATATATACACACACACATTTATATATATATATACATACACATATCCACACACATATATATATATATATATATATATATATATATATATATCTTTATATATCTATATCTATCTATATATATATATATATATATATATATATATATATATATATATATATATATATATCTTTATGATGTGTGGCACCTTGGGTTTCTGTCACACGATCTGATATTTTGTAACCCTGTGCAATCTGACATGAATGCTGATAAAAATTGCCTGCTTACATCTGTTGTCACTTCATCCTGCCATGTTGGTATACTTGTGTTACCACTGTGCCTTTTACAGTAATGCAACACTAACTACTACAACATGCCCAGGTGGGCTGCACTGACAGCAATATATGGCAGTAAGTGCTGGTAAAATGTCATCCCTCTGAGACATTAGCTGCAGAGTATGAAGGTTGAGTTTAATGCAAATAAGCAGTCACATGGAGGATTGTGTAAATAAATACAGTTCAGCATGTTTTTCTACTGTACTGTTTAACAAGCCATGGCACCTTGCAGCAACTGTGGAGAGCCAGCCCTGGCATGCTACGTGGTACAGGTCAGCAGTCATAGGTAAAAATGTACAAGTACACAGGCTGTTACGGTCTTTTCCACTCGGTGCTTCACTGCTGCTGTAACATTTATAAACCCCCCAATAGCTTAAATATTATAATTGTTGTAGTGCACTGATAAGCTCTTTACTAGTTTGCTTAAGTGTGCAATAATTTATTTCTCTTGCTACATAATTTGTTTAGTCTGGTATTCCACCACAGGGGTTTGTTTTTACATTTCTCGGTATATATGGAGTGAACAGGCATTGCCTTGTCAATTTAACTAGTGAGAGTAGAAGTCTTAGGCTTAGGCAGCAGCTTAAAAAATGGGATCCATCCAGGGAGGACTAAAGTGGAATTGTCTTGCCCACATTATAGCTGTGTTGAGCTACAACTAGTTTTTCCTTCCTCTTTTAAAGAAAGTACTTTTTACATGCATTTGCCACTCTAAGCCAGTCACCAAATCCTACAGAGCCAGAACTTGTTATTGCCCCTACCTTCTCCAGCCTGCTAGGATTTGGAGTATTGAGGAATTGTCGCAAGTGCTTCTTGTTTATCAGCAGTCTCTTACTTCTGCCAAACACTGCTACTACCAGTGGGAGATACAATTACTTAGTCATACTGACAGCAAGTTTCTCCATACCATATAGCATCACTAGACAGCATCACAGCAAAACACTCATGTTTGCTGAGGTGCTTAATAAAACAATTCCAAGCCCCCATTCCAAAACCTCACTTGCAAACCTCAGAACGTTAAGCCTGCATTACCAACTTTACCTACATTAACACCCACCACCGCACTGACATACAAGGAAATTCACTGAGGCTGTCCATGTGTGGGAATGAATACTCTTAGGTGACCTGCTCTCTGGGATTTACAGAGAGACATGACTGTAATGCAGCTGAGAATGGCAAGGTCCTGGTGCTAAGCAGTATTCTACCTTCACTGAGAATGATGCTCAAGTAAAAAGATAACTGACAACAAAAACCGGCTGGTAAGTTGTTGTCATTCCTCGGAAATTCATTCTGTGGCAACATGGGATGAGATTTGAGTGTTGCTCCAATTTCTGAAGATTGTAATTTAAATACCAATTCAAATAATATCAAGGTAGCACTACTTAATGCTAACTTGAACAATAAAATGCTTGAACTCAAGGCTTTCTTGTCTCTTGAAGTCATCCATAATTGTGCAGTCACTGAAACTTGGGTACAGCTTAATGACAGCACTTCTCTACTAAGATTTAACACCCATTAAGTCTCAGGACCAATGAAAAATATAAGGGCATTTGGTATCTATCAGAGCTCTATCAGCTCACACCAAATTGTACATGATACTAACCTAGAGCTCATGGAGGTCCTAGTAAATTTAGACAAGACTAACCATCTTTTATTTGTAAATGCAGGACCCCCTCACTGCCCCTTACTGACAATTGTATTTACTTAAATCATCTTGAAAAATTAACTATTAATCCAAATACACTCATTTGTTTTGCTAACAAATTCATCTGTAATGTTACCACCCCTAACCAAGCCCCTCTCCTCCACAATGACTTTCTAAACATTACCCTCCTATAATCACTCGGATCAAGTCTTGTCAGCCATCTCCAAAACCAAAATGACAAATTCATGGGTCCATATGGCATCCCTGACTGCTTTCTGTTTAATGCAAAAAATAGACCCTCCTACAATTCTTTAACATAAGGCTCATGCCTGGCTATGTCCGTGAGGACAGGAGAACTGCCACTGTGGTGCCAATGATTAAAGCTGGTCTTACTACTGACCCTGGTAGCTACAGACTAAGAAGCCCCATGAGTATCATCTTAAGGTTATGGAATGCTTTCTCCTAGAATTCATAAACAGCAACATATGCGGCCTTCAGGTCATTCAGCCTAATTAATCTAATTTTGTGAAAGGCAGATGAGCCTTCTCAACCAGGTTGACTTGTTCGAAAGGTCACTAAATCCTTGGATGAGGGTCAGACTATCTACATTGTATATCTGGTCATGGCTGAGACCATTCCTCCTGCAATAAACTTGCCATAGTAAATAGCAGCACTTATGTTACTCACTGTATCACTAAATAGCTCAGAGACTGAACCCATATAGTTGAGGTTGGTGGGAACCCCTTCTAATAAAAAAAAAAAAAAAAAAAAAAAAAGAGTCACTAGAGGTGTCTGTTCTGGGTTCCCCTCTTCTCTAGCATTTATTTTCTCAATGAGGCTATGGATGATCAAGCTTTCTAATGACTTCAGACTTGGTTGTGTTGTGTTGTGAACTCCTCCTCCTGCACAACGATATTCCATCAAGGGATTGATCAGATCAAATGCACAACTACTCACTAAATGAAAATAAACTAAAATTAGGAAGAACAGAGTATTAAACCAAAATTATACCTTAGCACCTTGGCAGATCCTTTTAAAAGGAATACAGAACAATAAAACAAAGTATTCATATAAAAATGCACAATTAATAATTATCATCAATTACAAAATAATCAATATGCATAAAGCATCACGTAAGGAAGAAATTCCAATTTACTTCTGCATTAAGATCAATAGACTTTAGGGTTCCATATTAAGTATCAAAACACTCTCCTTATATAATACAATTTTTTGTATGTATCATAACCCTTATAATTACAAATATGCTTCTATATTAGGCTTTTAAACTTGAGGGGATACTTTTATGATTACATAAGAAATATTCTGCCACTGGATTTAAACATATTTCATTTTTGATGTCCCTTACATATTCCTGCAACCGTACCCAAATATATTGCAAAAACAGCACAGGGCACAATAGAAGTGACCACTACTGGTAAATTGTAAACCATTAATTCTCTCAAACTTCAGCACGTTATATCATCGTCTGAAGCTGAATGCCAAAAATAAGAATTCTTCCCACACCTATCCCATAAATGATACCACCCTTAAAATAGAAGTAGTCATTACAGATCAAGATACCTTTTTTGATAAAGAATTCTCCTTTGACCAACAAGTATCCACTGGTGAAAAGAAAGACTCACCTCAGCCAACTGATTATTAAGGGCATATTCTCATGTCAAAGGAAGCCATCATTTATATCTTTTCTTCCCTCTTCAGGCCCATAACAGAATAAAATGCATACTTTGGTACAAACCTGTCCAAGCAACTAATCTAATTTGAAAACCTCAGCAGTTTCTTAAAAACATCTCTGAGACGTCTATATTATCCATAGTGTCTAAAAGTCCCATTTCTGCTCTTTGTCTCTGACAGACTACCTATGCCTGACCTACAAAGCTGTAAATGACCCGATTCTGCTGGATTTACTGCATATCCAGAAGACTGGAAGTAACACAAATACAAGATCAAAGGGACCTAAATCCATCAACATAACTCGGACATGTTGGCATAGTAGATATTTCCATCAAATAATCCCCCACCTCTGGAACAAATTCCTATTTTCTGTAAAGCAAAGTACATTATTCACTATCTTTAGATGTAACCTAGACAAGTGGGTGGAAAAATGCTAATTTACCTTGGGCCTAGCTCTCCCCACCCCTTATATGCAGAGGAAGTAATTAGTTGGGTGTACAGTAGGATTGCAATTGCTAAGCTTTCAAAGGCTTAACTGGTCTATTGAATAGCTGCAACTTATGAACATATAATTACATTCTTTATATCACTGATATATACTATGCAAAGTTATACCTACAGGCCCTAACAACAGAACACATCATTGTAACATACATTGTAACATACTAAAAAAAATGCATAATGGTGAGGTTAAGAACTGTCTGAGTTTTGAATGGGTATAGAGTTAGGCTTTAGCTATAATCTGCATTTATTTATTTATTTATTTATCCTTTGTTGACAGGTTAGTCCCACTAGGCTAGTAGCTTCTTTCATGAGAAACCTGAGATGGTATTTATACTACTAGGGGAAATTTGGCCAGGGCTTTGGGGAACGTCCCCTACTGTTTGCTTACAGGGACTCAATTCACTGTTACACGTCCTGGTTTCTGGTCCAGTCACATAGGCGACTTGTAGAAGCTGGAAGCTGAAAATCGAACATGGAGGAGGAGGAAGAAGGTGTTTTTCAGGCTTTGGATGTGAGAGGAGCTATTAATCAAACAGCTGAAAAGCCAAATATGTCAAATAGTGAATCGGAGGTTAAGTGGAGTGAAGAGAATGGAGAGAGGAGAGCAGAAAGAGAAAGAGAGTTGGTTAAAAGGCAAAAAGAATAAGTGGAAATAGGTATTATGGAAATGAAGGAGTTATTTCAACAACATTTGTTTGCAACAGATTCTACAACACCTGAGTATGCTGTTACAATCTTCCAGTTGGGAGGGTTGTGGGATATTTATTTGAAAGAACTAATTGAGCAGAGTAAACTGGAAAGTGAAAAGGCAGTGCTGTGGGGTGAAATAGTGGACAGAATACAAGAAGAAGTTCAAGAAATAAGGAAGGAAGAAAAGAAGCTGTATGCACATATGGTAAGAGAAGGTGAAAGAAGTGAAGAAAACAAAAGTAAGAAGAAAGCATCGAGTAAGAATAAGTAGCAAACAGAAAAGGAACTAGACCAGTATGACATATGGGACAACATCATTTCACCACTGGGTATTGAACCCAGAGAGGTAATAGAAGTTATTTGCATTAACAAAGATACTTTTTTGTGACAATTTATTTTTGAGGAGGCACAGTATATGGAGAGAAATGAAAGAATGAAAATCCTTGGAACTATATGGTGTGCAAGCATTTAATAGAGAAGCAAAACAAATATTCACACAATTTTGTACTGAAGCTGAAAGAGACAATTTAAAATACAACTATTTAAAAACTGTGTGTAGAGATGTAATGGACATTACAAAGATTTATGCCCAGTAGAGGTTCATGGACTGAGGGATGGGAGTGTGGTGTTATACTGAAAACGCAAAATGACAAAATAATACATTTGCCCACTATAATTAATGTGGAGGGGAATAAGGTATTGTTTAAATACTGGGGTCAACAAAAGATTTTTTTGTAGTAAAAATGACCATTTAATTAACAATTGTGACATAAAGACATGTTTCCTTTGTGGTAAAATTGGACATGAAGCAAAAAAAAAAATGTGAACAAAAATGTGTAAAGTGTGAAAAAGTAGGACATTGATGGAGGGACTGTAATGTTAAACAGAATCATACACATAAAACAAAGGTAGACTAATAAAGAGGTATTGTCTTAGTAGATAACATAGAAGAGGCACTTGAAGAAAATATAAATGAGGAAGATATAAGACTGGAAATAAAAGAGTATGTGAAGGGAAAAAAGAAAAACGAAAGAGAAACAGAAGAAGAATTAAGTAATTCAAGTGAAGAAGGGGAAGATAAATGGATAAGAGTTAAATGTCAAAGAAATTCCATTGGGAAGAGAGTGAAAGATAGAAAGCACAAATTTAAAAATATAGGAATAGGAGGAAACAAAAAAGGAAAAGGTTAAAAGCAATAGAAACTTTTCCACAAAGTAAAGATCCTATCCATAAATATGAATATTATAAAGAATGTTCAACGAAGGTTAGGAGTGTTGGAATGGTTTAGATTGTTAGATATGGTTATAGAAGTAAGAATAACAGAGAAAGGAAGAATATAAGTAAATGGGTTATGGGAAGGCAAGGTTATATGGAACACTGGAGAAGAAAACTGCTCAGGAATAGCAATTGTATGTAAATAATGTATTGAAATTCTGGATTACACATTAGCAGTATTAGGAAGCATATTAATATTAGATATAAGATGGAACATCCAAACATATACGGTGATTACACATTATGCATACACTTTACTGAAACAGAGAGAGATTATGTTTAGGAAACTACTTGATTATGTTAATGTATATATGCAAGCAATAGTAGTGGGAAACTTCAATTGTGATTTAAGACATACGAGAAAAGAAGGGGTAGATGTAAAGGTAATTTCAGATATGTTCAAAAGTGTTAAAATGCACTTATGGAAAAACAAACATTGGGCATACAAAAGGAGTAATTTGAGAAGTGAAACTGATTATTTTATAGTATCAGAGAGTCTAAGGATATTACATCAAAAAGTTAAAGTTATATGTTTTTCAGACCATGTAGCAATTTGGATAGAGATTCAAGAAGAAATAAGCTATATAAAATAGATAGAGGTATAAAAAATAATGAATCAGATTTAAATGAGTATATAAAGGAAATAATACTTCAGTTATGGTTAGATCATATAAACATGAGACAATTTTATAAAGGTTGGACAAGATGGTGGATTAGTCTAAAAGAAAAAATATAGAAAACAAGTATTGATGACAAAGGACAAAAAGAATACAAGATAGTTGTAAATATAATGAAATCAGTAACCATGTCTTTAAAAACATAATAGATAATAAAAAAGAGTAGAAAATATAAGAATAATAAGAGAGTTAAGAAACAATGAAGTATGATGAATACATAAAAAGAAATAATGAACAATAAAAAGACATATTTTGAAAACTTTTTCCATAAGCAAAACTATAAGAAAGCATAAATGGAACTTAAAAAATTAACAGAAAAGATAATAAGAGAATGGAAGAAAAGATTACAATGATAGAATTAGAAATGTGTTTTAAACATTAAATGTAGAAGCAACTACAAGTCTAGATGGACTTGAACATCTAATATATAAGGATCAGGAAGAATGGCAAAAAGAATATGTTTAAAGGTGTTGAATGAATGGTTTGAGAGAGGGATAAATGATGAAAAAATATGTATGGGTGCGATGAAATTTATATGGAAAAAGGGGAAAGAACAGACAAAAAAAAACTGGAGACCACTTGCATTAAACAATATTTATTATAAGATTTTTATAAAGATAGTAGAAAAAGAATAGTAAGTAAGGCTAATAAGCTACTGAATGAAACAATTTTTGGAAAAAAAGAAAAAGGAAGTCAAGAACTTTTAATGATAATAAGAGAATTGGTAGACAATGTAATAAATAGGAAAACAGAATTGAAAATATTAGTAGGGGATGTAAGTAAGCATTGATAAGATACAGCCTGAAGTATTATGGAACATTTTGAAAGAATATAATACAAGTAATAAAATAATCAACATTTTGAAATCAGTACATAACAAAAATAAAGTGAAATTAGTGGTTAATGGTTGGTTAAGTGAGACAACAGAAACAAAAAGTGGTATTAAACAAGGATGTCCAACAAGTAATATTTTATTTGAATTAATTATGAATGCGGTCATTACCAAGATGAATTTAGTATTGGAGGATGCCAAATATAGCACACCAGAGGGAATTCATATTCCAGTAATGTTTTCTTATATGGATGATCTAGTTGTAGTTGTGAAAAGTAAAGAATGGATGAGTATAGCTATTAAGACACCTGACAAAGAATTAAGATTAACATTAGCCTTGAGTATTAATGAATAAGAGAGTAAAGGACTGAGATTTTCAGGAAAAGTAAAAGGTATTCAGTTTAATAAAGAAGAAATAGAAATTTTGGGAATAAGGCTTGGTAATGAGAAACAGAGAGTGACACAATGGAAGGACATGATATATAAGACAAAAAACTTGGTTGTTACAAGAGACAAAACCTGGTTACAGAGGCAAAAAACAAAAATGA
The DNA here is from genome assembly GCF_019279795.1 of Protopterus annectens. Classification (NCBI taxonomy): domain Eukaryota; kingdom Metazoa; phylum Chordata; order Ceratodontiformes; family Protopteridae; genus Protopterus; species Protopterus annectens. The sequence continues at coordinate 891,215,952 of NC_056746.1, forward strand.
CCTAGATTATCAAAAGTATAAACAACTACGGAATCAGGCAAAAAAAAAAAAAGTAAACAATGACAAAAAACACTACTTCTCCCACCAACTAACATCCCACAAAAATAACCCAAAAAATGTTAGCATGCCATCTCTCAGCTCCTGAACCCTGGGACTTAAGAACATCCATCTCCTGATACCAAAAAAAAAACCACATCACAAATAGCAGAAGCCTTAAACACACATTTTATAGATAGCATACTCAGTTTAATAAAACCCTCCAAGAAGCCCACAGACTCTCACCCTAGGCACACTCTTAGCCCCTCCCAAATACCTCTCATACTCATCTTCTCACTCCCCACAGGATTCCTCCACATCTCCCCAACATCTTCCACTTCTTACTCTTCCACCTGTACCAACTTAACTAATATGCAGGTTACTCCACAAACTAAAACCTTGTTTATCATCAGCAGACAACTTCCCACCAGAGTATTTAAAATTAGCCACAAATGCCATAGCTTATCCTGTCAGTATACTCATCATCCAATCCATTTCAGAATGTTACATCCCTACTCTCTGGAAAAAATCCATAATCATTCCCCTACATAATGATAGTATGTGCAATGACATTCCTAACTAGCGTCCTATTGCTGTACTATTGCCCCTATCTAAACTCTAAGAAAAATGAATCCACAAACAACTACTTGATCATACACTACAAAATAAGCTACTCACACCTACAAAACACTACTTCAGACCATCACATAATACAACTACTGCACTACTCTCTTTTACTGACATAGTTAATGAAGCCAGAGATGCCGGACTACTAACATCCATAATATTTCTTGATCTAGCCAAAGCCTTCAATACTGTTTCCCACCCCAAACTACTTCAGTAACTCTCTACCCTTGGTCTTTCCTCCACTACTCAACAATGGTTCAATAGCTACCTGACAGTCAGGCAACAATGCTTAAAATGGCAAGGAACCCTCTCAAATTACCTACCAAATAGTGCTGCAGTTCCTCAGAGGTCCATTCTCAGACCTCTACTATTTAACATCTTTGTTAACAACCTTCACTATGCATTCCACCAAAGCTCCCTTATACAATATGTTGAAGATTATACTATGATCACCTCCTCCAACAACATAAATCACCTCCAGCATCAAACCCAAACATCCTTCACTTCCACTGAGACCTGGCTAAATAACTCACAGCTCCTGCTGAACCCAAATAAAACTAAACATCTCCTTTCCACACCCAAAAATGTCACAATTGACTTTAAGATCTTTTCACTAAATAATAATTAGCTTGAAGTCATTTCCCATGCCACACTACTAGGCATAAGCATTGATAATAATCTATCCTTTGAAATACATATTCAAAACAGGCTCCAGGCCTCAGCTGAAAAAGGGCTATTTTCAGCTCAGTCGGACTACTCCTGGTCAACAAATGTAAAATAAATAAAAATAAATAAAAACCAAAATAAAGAAAACTCACTGTAAACTTGGAATGCTGTACTGCCACAAAAACTTTATGAACATAACCACAAGGATCACTCTGGCTATTACTTACATACTCCCCTCTCTCCTCTATGCTGCACCCATTCTGACAAACATTACAACTACCCTTAAAAACAAACTAGAATCCTGCTATAATAAAATGGCTAGATTTGCTATTAATGCATCCCATACCACACACCACTGCACAGTTCTCAGTTCCCTCAATTGGCTCAAACTACCACACCTCCTAGATCACCAACAACTCAACATGGCACACAAAGTCATGTATCAGCCCGAGAATTGCCCAGCCCTTAACTCAGTCCTCCAAACCTACATACCCACTAGCCCCACCAGTCAGAAGACAAACAACTAATAACCCTACACAGACCAAATAAAATGGCCAGACAGTGTCTATTCTCCTACACTGTAGCTAAACTTTGAAATGCTACAAACCATAAGAATTTTAAACTCACACTAAAAATCACTACCAAAATACTAGCAGCTGCCCCTGTTCCAAAAAACTTAGCAAACCTACTTTACCAAGCTACCACACCCTACCTTCCACTCCTTAATTTTCACTTCCCACTGTCTTCCTAGTCTTGACGTATGAACTTCAGATAACTTTACACTGTGTGTTTCCACCTTCTCTAGCCCTCATGCAAGTCTATGTAAAAGAACCCTGAAGGGATCCTTTCTAACTACTCAAACTTGCATTATAATCTGTACTATCAGCTCACCATAAGTACTGTAATTTTAGATAAACAAACTGAATTAAACTAGTGTATTCCTGGATGGCAATCTCTACTAGAAATCACCAGCAACTGCCTGAAGTCAACAGTACTACCTTTTTCTCACTGTAAGCTATACTCTAACACATAAATGAAGTCCTCGCTGTACCTATATACTTTCAAATTTTGTACTCTGCAGAGGTGTTTCAGTAATTTTTCACTGTATTTCATATCTTTATGATTTATTTTTAACTTTGGGAATCTTGCTGTAATTTTTCTGTACACTGTCACATTCTGTACTCTGCAGAAGTTCCTCTGTATTTTTATTGCTATATTCTATATCTTTATGTTTTATTTTTTTATTTGTGAATCTTGCTAGATTTTCTCACTTTATGGAGCTTTTCTCTCCGGACCTCCACTGAAAATTGGCTCTTGACCCAGTCGGACTTTCCCGGTGAACAAATGTCAAATAAATAATAAATAATGCATAAATAAGATAAGAAATAGTTGCATATTTTGGAGAACGTTTAAACTTATGTATAAGTAAAAAGCATGTTAAATTAATTCAGTAACATTAGGTAAGATGGCACATGTAGCAAGTGTACTTATGATATCACTGGAATGTGAAAAAGAATTATTGACTGTGTTGTTTACATTTATATGGGGATCTAGATTAAATCCTATTAAAGAGGAATGCTTTATGTTATGAAAAAGGAAGGGGGTTTGGATTTAATAAATCCAACTGTATATAGCTTCACTGAATGTATATACAATATTAACAGGAATAAAGGAAAAAGGAAAATTAGTAATAAAAATAACAGAAAAAATATAAAACAATATGGGAAAAACTTAACTGTTTAAAAAGAAGTAAAGGAATTACTTGCATGGAAATGAAAATATATAAAAAGAAAATGTTATTATGGAAGATTGATTTAAGTAATACAGAAAAGAACAGGAAAGGATGGTATGAAAATATAATGGGAACATTTTATTATATTTACCCTTGGAGGCACTTAGAAAAAAAAAAAGTAAAAGCTGTAAATGCAAGAATGAAAAGATGTGAAAAATTTGTGGAATGCATAGTTTTTTTGTGGAGATTGCCTAGAAATAGACTTCCAGTAAAGGCAGATATAAAGTCTGTATATATTGTGGGGAAATTAGAGACCACTGAACATGTTTTTTTTTAATGTAAAAAAGTAAATCACTTGTGAGAAGAAATATGTGGTAAAGAATGTTTACAAGGATTGAAAAGTATCAAATGTATAAATATGGACATGATGGAATACAGATGCTATGAAAATATGAAACAAAATGATGTAGATCAGATAAAAATTGGTTTGTATAATGTGGATTGTCTGGAATGAAAGAATGAATTAAATAAAACTTAATGGGAAATTGGTGTTGTCAGAAATTTTGAAGAAAATAAGATTTTGGTTGTGAAAAAAAAGAGTAGGGGGAATTGAAAGTTTAGAAAAAAATTTAAAATATGTAAATTAATTGTAAAAGAGTTTTAAAATTTGCACGTTATCTCCAGTGCCATTTTGAAGGTACAGTCAGAGTGTTAACATGTATGTGCATGACAGCTAGTTTGTTTATAAGTTAAAGTTACTAAGCTTCTTTTATGATGTGTTTGTATATAATAAAGCTGCTTGAACAAGAACCCACAACATTCTCCTGTTTCTTCCTAACCTGTTGAGGAACATGGTGTCAAAACCGAGGTACTGAAGACTACTTTTCAGAGCCACGAGGTGCAGAGGTAATGATGAAGACAAATTAAGTGAGTTGAGAGCAAAAAAGGCCAGAAGCAAGCTAAAGGTAAAGAAAATATGCATGAAAGATTTATTTATCGGAGATTTACAAGGGCACAAAATATATTCCTAAGCAAAGGAATAGCACAGAAATATTTATTAAGCAAAAGAGAAGCATAAAAAGCTCAGTGATCAAACAAAATGTTTGAAACTAGGTTATTTGATAAAATGAGCATGTTTAAAGCAAAACAAGCATGTCTTGAGTTAAAACGAGCACAAGAAAGTATAATGGGCATGAAAAGAGATTAAATGAGAAAAACAAACAGAAAGGGCAGAAAAGGGCACACTGAGCATAAATAAAGCAAGGTGACTGCATGTGTTTTGGCAGATTACTGTGTTTTAGCATAAATTACTACTTTGCATTAATTGAAGCCTTGAATAGCAAGTATCTCAAAGTGTATAAAAGTGCTTATATTGTATGTTTACTGCTGTGCATTTATTCTGAAGAGCTTGTGTGCAAAGTGCAACTGTTTTATGAAGTGCAGTCAAATACAGCCATTTCGAGAAGTTTCTTATGCATGGGTGTGTCTATCTGCAGAGTGCTGCAATTACAGAGTGTTTCTTGCACTGTACAGGGTTTTTGGCAAAGTGTAGCCATTTTGGGAAATTTCAGTGTGCTGTGTACTGTTGTTTGCAAAGTGCAGTTATTTTGAAGTGTTTCTCACTCTGTGCTTCTGCCAGGTTCATTTACAAAGTATTGCAATTACTTTGAAATAATTTGTGATGTACAGTTGCTTCAAAATGTTTTTTGCCCTCAGCTTCTACAGCCCAATTTATTCGCACTATGCAGTTATTCAAAAGGTTTCTTAAAATGATGATAAATGATTTTTCCAGTCAAATAATTTCAAGATAAATGGTTCATACAGTAAAATAATTTCAAGACAAGTGACTTTTACAGTAAAGTGATTTCAGAGTACTACAGTGCTCAAGAGACTTATTTTGTAAAGTTCAGTTATACTGAGGCTTATTGTGCTGTTGCAAGTACTGGCATAAATTTCAAGCACATGTGTATTTGTGTATACTTGCAAAAGTCTTCACTAAGATATGCTAATATGGCAGACAGATTTTGCAAGCCGCAACCACTTGTATTTGATCAGAATATTGCAGAGAATTGGAGAATATTTGAGCAAGAATATGATATATTTATACAAGTAGCTTAGTCTGATAAAGATGCATGTACCAGGGCATTCATTTTGCTAAACCTAGCAGGGTCAGAGGCCATTGAAAGAAGCATTCATTTTTCTATGCACCAGCAGTGTATGAAGGTGAAGGAGAAACTCGTTGTATTGTTGTGCAGGCTGAATCAAAGGAAGACCCCGAGTGTTTAAAGCGCAAATTCAGAGAAATATATAATCTCCAGACTAATACTACATTAGAGAGGCATTTGTTTTACACAAGAGATCAAAAGCAAGGGGAAACTTTTGCAGCTTACATTACTGACCTAAGAAACAAAGCTAAAACATGTAAGTTTGGTGATTTAAAAGGTGAGTTAATAAAGGACAGACTCGTGTGTGGTATTAATAATGCTGCTGTGAGAAAGGTTTTGCTTCATGACAGTGATTTAATGCTGAGCAAAGCCATTGAGATTTGTCAGATACATGAAGTTACAGAAAAGCACTCAAGTATGCTTACAAATGATAAAAGCATGGTTCCAACAGGCTCCAGAGCTAATGCAGACAGCATGCAGCACGTGACAGGCAAAAGCAGGCCTAAGCACATTGCAGCAGCAGCCCCTGCAGGACTTCCAGTTAATACCAGTAGTCTTCTAGCAAATTCCAGTTGAGTTAGAGGAACATGCTCAGTGCGGAACCAAGGTTATCCAGTGCAGAACAGATGCTGCTCAGTACAGCATGAGTGAATCAGCAAAACCCAAATCAAGCTTTATTGTTAACTGCAACAATTGTGGTGCCAACCATGAGTCCAGAAGAGAAAAGTGCATAGCATTTGGTCAGCAATGCCACAAATGTAAGAAATGGAACCATTTTCAAAGATTTTGTAAGTCAAGTAGACTTAACAGTTACAAAGAAGGGTCACTCAAAAATGCAAGTTGATCGAGTAAACCTGCAACAGTCCGCTTTCTATGTAGATGGTGTGTCAATGATTGATGAAAAGATAGATGCAGTAGATTTACTGGCAAAAAGTGAAGTGTTTTGTACTGTTTGGATCAATGGTAACTCCACTGAACTCAAAATAGACACTGGTTCAAAGTGTAATGTTATGTCCGTAGATACTTTTGCAAAAGTCAGAGCTGGTGAACAACTAAATGTGACTAGCTGTTGGTTATGGAGGTGAAGAAATTCAAACTGAAGGTTCAGTAGTGCTTTCATATTATGTGGTCAAGAACTGTTATAGCCTATTATTCTATGTAGTTTGAAGACCTGTGCAGTCATTATTGGGTCTCTGGGACAGTTTGAAACTGAATCTGCTTTCCTTTACCAAAGAAGTTCATCAAATAAGCATGTCTCAGTTCCAGCTTCACTAACACTCTTTTTGCAGAGTATGCTGATGTTTTTGAAGACAAGGTGGGCAAACTTTCAGTGGTGTGCTCTATGAAACTAGACCCAGAGATCAGTCCAGTGGTCAGACTCAGACCAGAAGAAAAGTTCCCATAGCTATGCAGCATAAAGTTAAAGCAAGCTATTGTACCACCGATGTGCAACCTTACTTTCCTTACAGAGGTGAGTTGTTGATGGAAGGTGGCATTATTTTCAAAGGTCCTAAAATTGTTGTTCCTGCTTCCTTACAACAAGAATATATCCAGATTTTGCATCATGGTCACCCAGGTTTCGAATCTACTAAGAGAAGGGTGAGAGGACTTGTATTTTGGACTTCTCCCAATGAAAGACAGTGATAGAGTACTTTGTTCCTGTTCAGTATGTAATAGTACTAAACTGCATTTGCAAAAAGAGCCACTTCAGCTAAGTCAAATCCCTAAACTACCTTGGTCAATAGTAGCTACTGACATATTCGAGTGGAACAATCAACATTACTTAGTACTGGTAGACTCTTACTCAAATTGGTTTGAGATTGACCTACTACCTAATCTACCTTCTGCTACAGCCATTACTAAGTTGAAATGCCATTTCTCAGTCCATGGCAGTCCACAGAAAGTAATCTCTGACAACAGTACCCAATTTACTAGTCAATTGTTTCAGAAATTTGCAACAGAATAGGACTTTGTACATGTTACTAGTAGTCCAGAGTATCCGTAATCAAATGGACTTGCTGAACGTGCAGTAGAGTGCAAAGCAATTACTTGAGAAGTCAAAACATGATAAAACTGATTTTTTTTTAATTTAATCAATCTCAGAAATATACCCCACGATGATATACTTGGCTCACCTTCTCAGAGACTTCTATCCAGGCAAACCAGAGCAACACTGCCTATCGGTTCTAGTTTATTGAGGCCTAAAACTCAAAATAACAAAGCCATTGGAGCCCAGTTATTTAAAAAGCTTTCTTTTCAAAAGCCCAGCTATGACAAATCGAGCAGATTTCTTTGTCCATTGAAAGAAGGAGAGACAGTGAGGTTATAAACAATGAAAGGTTTCAACTGGATTGGTCAAATAACGAGTGTATGTGCAGAGCCGAGATCCTATTTTGTTAAATCCGAGTGCGTGGAGTATAAGAGAAATTGAAGACATCTTCCTCCTGTAGCAGAACTGACATTGCAACATTGTTACCATGATAAAGACTGTAACTCTCAGAGCAATCCAGAAGATATTCCTGTTCCAGAATGTGACTTGACTCCTGATATTGTTCCGGCAGATGGTCCCAAGGTTCTTAAGATTGAACAGTCAGCAGAGATAGTCCCAATTGCTAAACCAGATCCCAAAGTTTATGTCACATGATATGGTCGCATCTCAAAGCCTAGTGTGAAATACACAGCAACTTGGACATAGTTGTATATGTGTACCTAGCTTTGTGAATGATGCATGATGAAAATTACTCCTGTGTAAACTGCATATCCATTAATACCAGTGACAATACCGGACTCATTTCTCAAATAGGGAGGATGTAGAATAACAGGTGTGCTGTACGTTTAAGAAGCATTTCTAAGTCTGTGTGCGAATATAAAGTCCAAGCACGTGTTATCTCCAGTGTCATTTTCAAGGTGGAGCCAGAGTGTTAACATCTATGTGCATGACATCTAGTTTGTTTATAAGTTAAAGTTACTTAGCTTCATTTACGAAGTTTTTTATATAATAAAGCTGCTTGAACGAGAACCCACAACGTTCACCTGTTTCTTCCTGACCTGGTGAGTGAGAGAATGGTATATTGTATATTGTGAATTTTAATAAAGGACCCCTACTCTTTTCATTAGCTGCCATGGAATTGTTTACATCCACCTGAGCTGCTACTAACTCAAGCAGATACGACCTTTGGTTTAATGCCTCACTTATAGGGCAACACACTCAGGACTGCAGCACCCCCGTTACGCTACACTGCAGTGTCTATAATTGATCTACCTGGTGTGGAAATATAACCCATGGCATTCTGCACCAAATGTAAGTGTGCTAACTGTTGTACCTCTGAGAGTTATGTCCTTCATTGGTAAATATAAGTAAGGGGGTGTTAATGATACTTCATATAGACGGCAGTTCAGCTTACCTGGGCAACACTGCTTCACACTGGACATGCATTCATTTAGTGAGTGAAACTTTCTGAAGTTTGGCAGAGGATTGTTTAAAGCCACTTATATTCTATTAGCCATTCAGGCAGAGCAGTTATTAAGAGATGTTTCACAGCCATGTTTACTATGGTGGACAGCATCATCATATCACTAGATGGATCAGATCTTCAATTTCAGTTTTATATGGAGATCTAAGTGGTTTCAGTGTGTGATATTTAACCTTTGAGTAGCTGCAAAAGAAGCTATGGTATTAAAACTGCCCAGAAAGTCCTACTTAGAGTCTGACTAGTTTATTTGGGAAAGCATGTCCACCATAGTCACACTGTCACAGTAACCGCTAAGGTCACTTTACAATCATCTGTGTCAGATGGTACATTATAAATAACGCATAGGATGACAGCATAGCTAAGGTTATAGCATTTCTTTTGGCTATTTCTCCTCCCCTGACTATCAGTAATCCATACTATCCAACAAAGTTAGACTGCACAAAATGCTGCAGTCACTTAAGTGAGCTACTGTAAAAATTATAAAATGGCAAATTAAGAAAACATACTGTGCATAAAGTACAGTGTTTTTTTTTTTCTTTAAACATGAACAAATGAATATTGTTAATTACAAACATTTCTTTTATCAATCCAGGTATCTTACAAACTGCCTTTATTTGATTTCTTAGTAAATTTTCTGACAATGACAACCAGTAAGGCTGGTACAGCATAAAATATTGTAAAACATCAAACAGGATATCACATCAGACAAACTACCAGAACCATGTGCAACAACCTAAACAACTATTTAATTCAAAAAGGGAAAAGAAACATGTTCCAGCTCAAAAGATGACACCTTTAACATGACATACATTCATACCAAGTTGCAGCAATGGGTCTCAGCTACTCTTCATGGAAATTCCCAAGACACCACTCCAACAGCATCGCAAAATGGAAAAAATATACCTGCCCACTAACAGTCATGTATAAAGTAAGCGTCAGTGTGCTCATCCCAAAAGGCATGTCTATTTCAATCTATTTATTGTTCCGTGACATCACAAAGTTATGTATATGCCAGGTTTTTCAGCTGCTGAGCTGAAGTCAGTTTGATCAAATGTCATGTATGGAAAGGGTGGTGCATACTGTTGAACTTGCAACATCGATTTTTGTTTTTATCGACTTTTTCTGCAGCTGCTCTGATGAACAGAAGCAAGCGCTGCCTAGCATTTAAAACGTTCTGCGCAATGAGCATTATGGCATTCAGTCACAGATTTCTCAAGAGACCTGCTGCATCTGTGTCATAAACACATGGTAATGCAGTATGATACAGACACTCTTTGACAATGGCATTTTTTCTCTTAGTTTTTTTTCATATAAATTAGTGACTGTGCAGAAAAACACTCACTGTCTATCCATCATAAACAAATGAAGCAAATACTCTGACTTGCAACAAGATAGTAGGTTGTGACAAATTATAAGATGTCACAGGAAAACAACTAAGTTTCATACATTTACACTTCTAGTCTTCAGTCAATACTTCTTCCTGTTTATCTTTTTATAAGCGCATACTAGTATAGTTAAATTAATTACCATGCCAAAATTATTTTTAAAACAAGAAAAAAAGATATATAAATTACAATCTTATTTTATCAGCCCGAAAAATAACTCAGCTTTTAAATGGCTGCTTTCAGGTCCCTTAGTGCTAAATAGGAATGGAAGAACTCCATTTCTGGGTGGAAAAAGATCAAATTGTGTGACACACTCTCTTTTAATATCAGGGAGGTCAGAAGGCTGTGGGTTCTATCCCAAACCAGATAGCTGGATTTATATTCCAGTAATGACACTGTAGTTCAGTATAAGGGGATGCAGCATTCTGAGGTGCTGTCATTTGAATGAGACCTTAATTCAGTGTCCTCACTGCCTGACCTGTACCTCTCAACTGTCCAGAATTTTGCATAATGTCCATATCTTTGCCTCATACTTAGGTCTGTTCCATGAAAAAAGTGTTTTTTTTTCCTGGTAATTCATTGATGACTGCAGTTACTGTATAATGACAGACATCTGAGATCAGATTTCATATTCTTGAGAAAATGCATGGTAATGCAAAACCTGTTATTCTATAAACTTTCTAAGCTTATGATAGCAACATTTAAAATCTGTCCCTGGTTTGGCCCTTTGCTACTAAATTACTTTTGCCTTTGTCCGTAGTTTTTGACCAAAGAACTATGTAGATGCTAAAACTCCACAACATTTATCAAAATATGAAGTGGATTTTAATAAAAGATGTCATATACAACTGAAATACATCACTGTATCATTATTTTATGTACATGAAATACACGTATGCAACAAAGTATATTACCTCAGTTTTATATAATTTATATGTTTTGCTTACTTTGGGAGGCTGCAGTGGTGCAGCTGTTAGTGTTGTTACCTTACAGCAAGAGGTTCTCTGGTTTGATTCTCAGCTGGGGAGCCTTCTTTGCAGAGTCTGCATGCCCTCCTTGCAGTCGCATGGGTTTCTTTCTGGTACTCCAGTTTCCTCCCACATTCCAAAGACATGCACTAGGTGAATTGGACACTTCTGAATTGGCCGTAGATGCAAGTGAGTGGTACGGATGAACGACTGCTGCAGGGCTAGCCACCTGGTGGTGTAAACCTTGGTTCAAGATGATTGTCACTGTTGAAGTGACACCCCGACCCCATGTGCAAAAATGTGTAAAGGGGTTGAGGATGGATAGATGTTTTGTTTACTTTAATTATACCTCAAAGCCAAGTAAGCAAATTATTTCTTTTACTGTAACATCATTATTCCATTTCTTGTTCTATGACACAGCTACACAACTTCCCTTACAAATTAATCACATACATGTTAAAACCTTTCATTCCATCACTTATTTCATTTTCAAACCTATCATTTCTATTACTAATTTCATACTCCAGATTGCATTCTCCATTCATTATATTCATCATACTTATATTTCTTAAGTCCAGTATCAATAATGTTTTATGGTCTTTTTCACAGAAATTTTAGATTCTTCAGCACTACAGACACATGTAATCTAATGCCTCCTCCTGTTTACTGCACCTTTTTTATTCACGCTTACTTTTTCTATTTTCTATTTCACTTTAGTGTTTACTAGCGGTTTGCAATGTGATAATCACCACAAAAATGTGTAATTTTTCAGAATCATCTTGTCTTAATGATAGCTAGCTTTCTACTTTCTTAGCAAGTTTCAAGTTCTAAAAAAAAGAAGTTATGTACTCACCATAACGTTCCATGTTTGTTGTGCATAATCTTATCTTCATTCTTGATATTTGGGTTCAGAATCGAGCATCGGTTCTGACTCAGCCACATACTAAAGCTTGAGAGCTTTCACTGGCTCAAGGCTATACCCTATACCATGATGCCTGGTGACAGTTACCCAGATCTCATTTGCAAATACCCATCACTATACTATCTAACCCACTATGGTACACAATAATCCTCTGTGCGTGTCTCATGAGGCATGAAGGGAATCAGAGAACTTATGACCAATTCCAAAAATGTCCTCTCGATCCTCCAGGAAGGGGGAAGGAGGGTGGGGGTGCAAGAATGAAGGCGAGATTATGGACAACAAGCATGGAACGTTATGGTGAGTACATAACTTCTTTATGTTACATTGTCCTATCTTGCCTTCATTCTTGATGTTTGGGACAGCATCCCCAGCACCTTCTTTCTCGGGTGGCTCAAGGGAATAAACTCTTCAGAACAGTGGAACCAAAGGAAGTCCTGTTCCAGGAGGGCAGATCTGGTTTGTAATGAGTGATAAAGGTATGAGGGTTAACCCATGTGGCAGCAGCCCAAATTGAATCTAAGGGTAGTCTGGCTTGAAAGGCAGTAGAAGTAGACATAGCTCTAGTCGAATGGCTGCAAATTTTTCCTGGCAACTGCTTATGCTGAGAACTATATGCATAAGTAATAGTATCTGTAATCCATTTGGATAAAGTGACTTTTGAAACTGAAGTTCCTTTTCTATTTTCCGAGAATGAGACAAATAATTGGTCTGATTTTCTAAACTGCTTTGTCCTGTGTAAGTAGAAGCATAACTGCCTATGGACATCCAGTTGGTGAAGCTTATACTCTGCCTTGTTGCCATAGTTGGGAAAAAAGACAGGCAGTTCAATACACTGATTTAAATTTGACTCAGAACAGACTTTGGTCAGAAAGGAAGGATTAGTTCTAAGAGAGACTCTGCCTTTGTGGAAGCTGAAATAGGGAGGACGGATAGATAGAGCTTGCATTTCTGAAACTCTCCTAGTGAAAGTAATGGCTGTTAAAAAGATTGTCTTCCAAGATAAGAACTTTAGTGGCCAAGAGGCAGCTGGCTTGAAAGGGGGGAGAGTTAAAGCAGCCAGTACCAAATTTAGATCCCATGGAGGTGGTGGTTCTCTTACTGGAGGTCTTAAAAGGAATGTACCTCTCAAAAAGACTTTGCATAATCTATGAGACATTATATTGGATCTCATATATCCTGCGTGGTAGTTCGATATGGCAGCTAGTTGTACTCGTACAGTGGCCATAACTGCTCCTTGATTAAAGGTTTATGCTATAAATTTCAGAATTGTAGTTATAGGGGCTGTAAAGGGATCAATATTATTTTTATCAGACCAACAAGAAAACCTTTTCCATTTGTTAGCATAAAGTTTCCTAGTAGTAGTCTTGCGAGATGAAACTAGGATGTGATGCACTGCTGGAGACATGTCTGGAAGCCTGGCTAAGATGGGAAGTGGAGAAACCAAGATGTCAGCTTGAGGGTTTGAATGGAGGGATGGAGCTTTCCTGATTGATGAGTCAGAAGATCCGGTACTGGGTCCAGGATCCAAGGCTCCTCCTGGAGATGGGGCCATAGTAAGGGGAACCATATCTGACGAGGCCAGTATGGAGCAATGAGAATAAGCCTGCAACTCAATGATTTTGCTTTCTGAAGAACTTTGGGTATTAGTGGAAATGGAGGAAATGCATAAAGAAGTCCTGGGGGCCAATCATGAACAAGTGCATCAATGGGTGACTCCCCCGGAGGGGAAATTAGGGCAAGATAGCTGCTGCATTTGGCATTCATGGACATGGCAAAGAGGTATCAGCAAGGCTGGCCTCACTTGCAAAAAATTTGGTTCACAATTTCCTGTTTCAGGGACCACTCATGAGGCATAAGAATTGCCCTGCTTAATTTGTCTGCTATCATATTGGACTTCCCCAGAATGTGCGTTGCGATTAGAAAACACTGAGAAGATATTGCCCATTGCCATACTCTTTGAGCCTCAAGACAGAGGGGGTAAGATTTGGTTCCACCTTGTTTGTTGATATACCACACGATAGACATATTGTCTGTCTGGATTGCAATCATTCCTGGTGGAAGAGAAGTCTGGAATGTTTGCAATGCCAGAAGCACCACTCTCATCTCTAGGACATTGAAGTGCAAGTGGTATTTGTGTTTCTGCCAGGTCCCTTGGACAGTCTGTCCCAGATAGTGCACCGCCACCCTATCTGGGAGGCATCTGTGGTCACTGTAGCTATAGGCTGGGGAAGAACAAATGGTCTGCCTATGGTTACCTGCGTAGACTGAAGCCACCATCGTAGATCCTCCTTGTTGGTGTTCATAATGAGGATCTTGTGTGACTTGGCCAACGCCTGCATGGACCAATGAGCAAAGAGTAGCCACGGTAACACTCTCATGTGTAGCTGTGCCAAAGGGACTAATGTTATTGCAGCTGCCATTGAACCCAGAACCTTGAGGACAAATTTTGCCTGCACTTTCTTCTTCATGAGCAAGATAGATATTTGCGTGAGGCAGTTTTGCTACCATGTCTCTTGTGTTTAAGTCTGCTCCTATACAGGTAATATGCTGTGAAGGCAACAAGGCAGAGTTTTCGAAATTTATGGTAATGCCTAGCTCTGAACAGAGATGAATGGTAGTGTCCCTTGCCTTGGTCAGGTGGTGGCAGTTAGGAGCCAGTCTTCTAAGTATGGAAACACCTGGAATTCTAGATGCCTCAGGTGAGCCATGACTACTGCCATGCATTTGGTAAACATTCTGGGGGCTGTAGTGAGACCAAAGGGCAGAGCTCTGAACTGGTTATGACTGGCTCCCAGCCAGAAGCATAGATATCTCTTGGATTGCCTTATGTGATAGTACACATCCTGAAGATCTACTGAGCACATCCAATTGTCTTGTCACAGAAAAGGGAGTATAGACTGCAGTGTTACCATCTGGAACTTTGCTTTCTTTCTAGACTTGTTTTGTTTGCTGAGATCCAAAATTGGTCTCCAGTTCTCTGTTTTTTTTTTGGAACTAAAAAGAACCTTGAGTAAATTCCGGATCCGGCTTGGTCTGTGGGGACTTCTTGGATGACTCTTTTTTTCTAGCAATCTTTGAATTTCTATGGTAGCTTGACCCCTTTGACCGGGTGGTATGACTGGGATGGATCTTGATGGAGGGGGGGAAAAAGATAAAGGAATGTTGTATCCCCTGGATATGATCGACCTTACCCATTTTTCTTGAGTGATATTCAGCCAGGCTTTTGGGTACAGTGATAATCTCCCCTCCAGAGGTGGACAGGTGGGCCTCCATTCAGGAGCGCTGGAAGGGCCTGCCATTAAATGTATCTCTGTCACCCTGATTCTGTAGACCCTCCCCCCGCCGTGAGGGCAGCGTCTTCCATTGTTATTTCCCCCTCTGCCCCTGGGGGAAAATTCACTATGTGCATCCGGCAAAGCTCTTTGGGATTTCCAGAACTACATTTTTCCACCCTTCTGACCTTTGGGATAAGGTCTGGTAGAGACAGAGAAATATACTTCCATGGCAGACAGAGTTTTCCCTTCTTGTTCGCACCTGGTAAGTCTCTTTTATTTTTGGCCCAAACAAGGATGAGCAGTCAAAAGGGGCATTGATAAGGGAAGACTTGAAGGGTTCAGCAAACTCACAAAGATGCATCCAGGAATGTCTCCTCAGAGCTATTCCTTGCCTGCTGCCCTACTCGCTCCATCGGCTGCATAGGAAATGAGGCACATAGAGGAGTTTACTACAGAGTTTAAGGTTGCAAGCTGAGAGTTTATCTTGTCAGGCACCCCCGCTGCTGTAGTACCCTGGAGGGTATCTCCTAGCTCCTTGAGGAGATCCCTCTGAAGTCCAGTAAAGTGGGATAAGTAATTCAGTGACCTAAAAGTAAAGGCCGCTGAAGAAAACATATGCTTTCCGTATCTGTCCATTGTTCGAGACTCCTTATTTAGTGGATGGACAGATGAAGATGTTTTGACTAATTCCTTCTTGGTGGCTGCTGCCACCACCATAGCATCTACTGGGACACCTTTTGTCAAGAATTGTTTGTCGTCTGGGGCTGTAATAAATTTGTTGGGCCTCCTCGGAACCGGTTCCACAGATTCTGGAGAGCCCTGCACCTTTCAAATAACTACACTAAGGAGCTGGTCAAAAGGTGGAGACACCCAAGAGGTGGAGGGTCAAGATCCAAATGCCTCCAGGTATACAGACTCATCTTCAGAAGGGGAGAGGGTCTTCCAGCCACCTCTCTGTTTCAGGATCTCTAAGATGTCTGGGAAGTAGACATCCTCAGAGGGTGACTGTGGGAACCCTTCTGAACCCTCTAAGTCTGTATCTGATGTGACAGACTCAAGGTAGTCTAAATGTTTCCTCTTACAAGTTCTCTTATGAGGGACCTCCTCAGAGGGGTACTCTGGGGAGGTTTCAGAAGAGAGTGGCTCGCCCATTGGGGCATCTTGGGACATTGGTTCTCTACGCTTGGGCTGGAGGGATGGTGTAGAGGCTGACACTGGTTCCTTAGGGAGAAGAGTAGCTGGACCCAAGGGTGGAGCAGTCTCAGGGGAAAGCACACTCCTCATCACCTCAAAGGCACCATGATCCCAGCCCAAGAGAGCCTCCGGTTCTGAGGAACCTGGAGATCTCCCCCATACCAAGGAGGATGGCTCCAAGGCCAATGTGGGTGCTGAACTCACCTGCGCCAAAGCCCCAAGGGGAAGAGTCAGATCCGACAAAGGTCTGATTCAACTCTCCTCCTTGGAACCAATGATGGAGTGTCAGCTCCCAGATCCCTTGACAGAAGACAACATCGAAGAAATCGGAGTGGAAGTTGGGACTGAGAATCCGGCAGTGGTTCTCAGACCCAACGGTTCCACCATAAGGACATCCAGGCACTCCAGCTTTAAACTCGTCTGAGTCAGAGGAGGAACAGAAGATAAGGCAGATATGGCTGTCGGCACCACTTCAATTTGGGCTGGGCTCAAAAGAATTTTTGCTAAGGCTGGTGTTCGAAGCAACCACTTGACCACCCGCTCCACATCATTGTCCGAGAGACTCCTGGAAGATCAAGAGGAAAGGGAGGATCTATGGCTACCAGACACAAATTACAGAAGTGGTGACTGTGGTACTGAACGGATCGGCTCCAAGGTCAGTGACCAGCTTCTCTTTTGGCTCTGAGACGGCTCCAATAATGCTGGTGGGGCTGATGGAGATTTTGAGTTCTCGGGTCCGATAACCTTCGGATCCAAAGCAACACATTTCTCAGGCTTCTTAGTCAGCTCAGAAACTGGAGCAAAGAAGCAGATTTTGTAGTGGATTTTTCAGAGGAGGGTTTTGAGGACTGATTCCCTTTGATGTCCACCTCAAAATGTCCCTTCAATAA
Source organism: Protopterus annectens (assembly GCF_019279795.1). NCBI lineage: Eukaryota > Metazoa > Chordata > Ceratodontiformes > Protopteridae > Protopterus > Protopterus annectens. Next base: position 891,233,285 of record NC_056746.1, read on the forward strand.
ACCTCTGACAATTAGTTTATTCTTGCATTCCTGCAGGACCCTGGAGCTGAAACCGTGGCAGATAGAACAGGAATCCTGCACGTGAACAGTGCCTAAGCAGTATACACAACTTGTTTGCCCATCTGTTAGTGACATCTTTTGTGTGCATGAATCACACTTCTTAAAACCAAATTGCTTAACTTCTTTAGCAGAATCTTTAGACATATTGAAAGATTTGTCCACAATAATAGCCAAGCACTATAAAAAACAGTTCTCTAATCCAAGGTACAGCCTAGGACAGTACAGTAAAGTACAGACAGCACAAATATCAGAAACAAAAAACAAGAAGTTTATATTTTTATTTATTTATTTTTTTATAGAGGGAAAGAAGGGCTAGAGGAGAGATCTCTAACTTAAATGATAATCTCCTCTAGCCAGAGGAGACATCTCTAAATTAAATGACAAAACTTCAGAAAGGGATGTAGAAAGGGAAAGGAAGCCCTCTAACTAAAACGGGCTAAAATAAAAGGGACAAAAAACAAACCCTCTAATTAAAACGAATTCTTTAAGGACCAACTAAAAGCCGAGGATAGGGTAAAATGAGGCCTGTGACAATGACGGCCTACTCAAGCAATGCTAAAAACCAGCAAAAAAACAACAGTAAAGACTTAAATTGCTCAAAGTAGACTTAACTGCCTTCAAGTAGAGAAAAACAAGACTTGTTTTCCAAAAAAAAAGGTATAGAAACACTATAACTAATCACATAAACCAAATACTAGACTGAGCCAGAGAAAAGCAATCCTGAAGCAGCAAGTGGCAAACAAGATCTGGGTAACTGTCACTAGGCATCATGGGATAGGGTATAGCCTCGAGCCAGTGAAAGCTCTCGAGTTTTGGTATGCAGCTGAGTCGGAACTGATGCTCGGTTCCAAAGCCAAACATCAAGAATGAAGGCAAGACAGGACAACATAACATATAATATTTACTTACTTTAATAGTTTACCTTTTTAAGCAAAATATCACTTATGACATAGGCAGACACACACATACACACACATATATATATATATATATATATATATATATATATATATAAATAAATAAATGAAAACAAATTATATTAACTTATTTTCAGTTGTAAACATTATAAACCACATATACTCATCTATAGTCATTATCGATCAAACATTACATAGCTCATTCAGTTCCTCCCTTCCCTTAAACCATATTCCTCCTGCAAAACATTATTTTGCATGTATTGTTCCCATATTACCCATTATTTCCTGCATAATTTGCTCCTACCCTTTTCCAAAGATACCACTTCCTGATCTTTTATCTTTATTAGTATAGTCACTACTTCTAGTATGGTTGGGTTAGACTTTGATTTCCACATTCTAGTAATTACTTTTTTGGCCACCACCAGAATTAAACTCAGCAAGGCCTTAGTATGTCTAGGTAATTTTGATTCTGTATCACAGCTTGAAAAATCATTTCCTTACTTACACTAATTTGCTCACCCTCTATTTCTGATAGAGTAGTCTGCAGGGAATTTTAAAGTCTGCCAATTCATTAGACTTCCAAAAAATATGTTTCTAGTTACCTCTTTCTTCCCTATCACACCTCCAATATTTGCAATCTACCCGTGGAAAAATTCTTTGGAGTCTACTTTGGGGATAAAAATACCTATGCAAATGCTTTTGAATCCATCTTTCATATGCAATAATTTCTCTTTTTTCCAACACGTTACACATTTTAATAAATATTTCTGTTATATTCCTAAAAGTCATATTTGATATTTATTTTTATGTACTCATATTTTACAGTTGGAAGTTCTTGCAAATTCTCTTCCTCAGGCCCTGACCAGATACTGCCTCAGGTTTCCACTACAAACAGGCCATCAGACTTGTGGGGCAAACATGGATAACAAAGACAGATAGATAGGTAGGTCGATAGATAGGTAGATAGATAAATAAATGTGACTATGCAGTGCAAGTGTGGCCATCATATTTACTGAACACATTGTATGGGATTTGTAATGGTGACCTCTACTACTACACATTTTCTAGGCACCTTCTTCTATGAATCAAACTGCATCATAAGTAACGTAGTTCAAGAAAAGCTAATTGGATGCAATGGAGATGCAACCTAACTGAACACATTCCAAGGAATCCAACCACATGCATACAGGATAAGGTGCAGTCTGCTATAGAAAGATGTTTTCTATTGGGCACCTCGCCATAGTGCTCAGGTACAACACAACTGCTCAGCTTGTCACACCATCTCCTTAGAATCCAACTCCTTAGCTAGAAGGCACAGTAATCATGTGGAGAACAGATACCACTGCCTGACAAATAGCTCAGTGCTTATAGACAGTTATATAGATGCTGCTTCCCAGGAGGACACACTACACAGTACATCAGCTGAAGGTGGCCACAGTGGACGATGAGATGACAGCTTGGCTTCAGTGTAAGTGCAACGCTAAACACATTGTGAAGGGAATTAGATTATATGTTAGGCAGGATACAGACCACAAGGAAGAAGAGCTGGTTGTTAGTATCACCCCAGATGAAACCATACTGTATACAATGTGAGAGGGCAATGACACTTGCAGACACAAAGCAACCGTATGTTCGGGCAGGAAACTTCCTGAATGTCTCTAAGGTGAGCATCATGAATGTGTCTAATGCCAATATGAGCATTAACCAGCATGACTGTAATAAGGGTGCTGTAAGAAGCATTTCAAATGATTTCATAGCAAACAATCAGAATGGCTGCAAAAGCAGTAACAAAAACAGTGCCATTAGTACATCCTTGACAGTTAGATGAGCACAACCTAATCACATACTAAATAATTTGGATATGTCTGGAGTAAGCCTTGAGAATATTTTTTGAAGTATGCTGATTTGCTTGATGGCCTTGGTTGTTTATGAGCTGACTATCATACTAAGATTTCACCAGAGGCAGAGCCTACGATACATGCACCTAGCAGAATACCCACTGTGCTCAGGACAAAAAGTGGCCCCAAAAAAAGAATGATGTTTCTTGGTGTAACTGTGGATCAAGCCAATATGAGTGAATGGATGAAGAACACGGTGTTTGTAATGAAGTTAGACAAAATACAGATATGTACTGATATGAACAGATGGATTCAAAGGGAGCACCACCAAATGCACACTACTGAGGAAGTACTTTCAGCAATGCCTAATGTTAAATACTTTCAATTCTAGATGCAAATCAATGATTCTAGCAATATTTTTTTCATCTAGTACCCATTTCCTCCAAGATTTCTACCTGTACAATTAGCTCATCCACCTGCTCTCTGAGGGCTCAACTTAGTCATTCTACTTCAGTTAGTGGAGGCAAGGGCCAAGCATCAGGAGTATTACTGTCATCCACAGGGTCTGGGGATTTTTGCTGGCTTATTTCCCTTCCTTATATGCCTTGCACATGCTATGACTGGCTGGGAAGGAGAAACTAGAATGTGCTCCACTCCCCAGACCCTAAGAGCAGCCACTGAACCATCTATCCCACCCTGCAGCCCAATGTCTAATCTCTTTGGATCCAGCCTTCTGTAGAATTTCACTGGACAGATGTCAGCACAAGCCCCCACCAGACTCAACCTTCCCTCAGGAAATACCATCAAATATAACTCCCTCTGCTATAACTAGGGAACAGGTCCTTAATGCTCTCTCTAAGGCAAAGAACACTGTATCAATGTGCCCAGACAATGTCCCAGGATGCCTTCTAACTAACATGAAACATGATCTATCAGGCCATCTGGAATTGGTATTTAACTGTAGTCTTCAATCATGCTTTATTCCTCATGAATGAAGAACAGCAACAGTCATCCCTCTGCACCTTGGAAACTGCAGACCCATAAGTCTCACTAGTCTTATATGCAAATCCATGCAATGGATTATCATGGAAATTATCAATAGACCCAACCCAGTCTGGTTTCATCAAAGGCAGGTCATGCCTACTCAACCTGGTGGACTTCTTTGAGAAGGTCATGAAAGCAATGGATGATGAAAAATTGTTCACACTGCCAACCTTGACCTGGCCAAGGCATGTGACACAATACCCTACTGAGGCATTGTTGACAAACTCAAGAGTTTAGGTATAAACCTGTATGTCACCCGGTGGGTAGCCAACTGGCTCACAGACAAGACCCAGGAAGTTAGAATTGGAGAGTCAACCTCTAGGAAGAGGCCAGTCACAAGTGAAATCCTCAGGGATCAGTCCTTGGAAGGCTCCTTTTTGGCATTTACTTCTTTGAAGTCAATGCCAATGTCACTGGTCTCTGGCTGACTAAATTTGCAAATAATTGCAAATTAGGAGCTGTCATGGAATCCCACGCTGACACATATGTCCCCAGGAAGGGCTGACACAGACAAACAACTGGTGTCAGGGCCATGGACTAAAACTAAATGCCAAGAAATGCATAACAATATCCTTCAGAAAGTCAACCACCCCTGGAAACTATCATATTGACAACACACCCTTTATAGTTGATCCAGTAGTCAGGGACTTAGGGACACACAGACCATCATGTGTCTACAGTAGTGAGGAAATCATTGTATGTTGCGCAACTTATAAACAAATGTATGGCATCTAGGTCCAAGGAAGTCATTGTTCCACTGTATTCATCATTCATCATACCTATCATTGAGTACAATGCCCCCTTTGGTATGTACCTAACCAGGCGCAGCCAACAAATGGAACAGCCACAGAGGTTCCTCACTAAAAGAATTACAGGGCATAAGTAAAATGTCCTGTGCAGACTGCCTCAAGGCCCTGTCCTTGTATAATGTCTCCTACAGGCTGTTGAGGGAAAATCTATGACTGTCATACAGGGCATTGTCAGACCCCACTTTGATGGACCTCCTGCATATCCACAAAATAACCAGCACCAGACTGACCCATTAAAAGTCTTAAACCTTGCCTGTGATGTAAACAGGACATGCTGGACAGACAGGTATGCATCTCAGAGGCTGCTCTATTTTTGGAACAGGCTCCCCATCCATGTGAAGCAGAGTTCCTCCATAACCCAATTCAAGTGTAACTACTTGGACAATTGGATGGGGAACAGGAAATTGACCACTGGCTTGGCATCTGTGTCTCCTGTGGACACAGGCAACCTGTAAATCGTTCATCTCCCAGGTACCTGCTTGTAAATGTTTCATCTCCCAAGCCTCTGCTTACACTTATCAAGGGTACCAGAACTTGTCAGAGATTTGAGATGCATGGCTAAGCTTAAAAAGGCCCTTGTGGCCATTAGCCTGGTAAACACCTATGAACCTATAAGAGCTCCCATCATCCCAGGCAACTTCGTCAAGAGCCCAAGCTGCTAAACAATCCCAGGTTACCTTGGTTGTAGTCAGGGCTTTATCCTCCTACAACACAGGAGCAGTGCTATGATTCTAGCAAATTAACCTTTTAAAGCTATCTCAAAGATATGCACTTTTATCACTCCCATGGATAGATACAAATTGATGTAGATACCTTTCAGCATAACATAAGTAGCAGAGGTACTTCAGAAAGCTCAGTCAAACAATCAAAGGTTTGGATGATTTGGTTGCATGATATTCTACCAAGCAACAGTGTGATTTGATTTAAATTATTGAATAGACTGAAGCAGAAAAGTTTGAAACTTACCAAAGCAAGATGCCAAGTCTGCTTATCTCACTTCAAGAACATAGGTCATATTCTGACTTTTGAGTGTGTCACACCAGATATTGATAAGGTCAATGCTGTAATTATTAAGCAGATACCACAATACAGATCTGTTACTGTGCAATTCATAAGCATGGTTAAAATATTTCAAGGTGTGTGTTCCTAACATGTCAGATACTACATCAGCACTTAGGAACCTACTACAGCAAAATATCAATTCCTTTTGGTCTTCATTGCAAGATAAAATTTTGATGTACTGCACAAAAGTTGGTTACAGAAATTCCAGCCTTGCAGTTTTGTGCTGTTTTTCAGTCTGTTACTTTTCATGTTGATGCAGTCTACTAGCTTTGGGTGTGATTCTATTACAAAAGGTTTGAACAGCTACATATAGATCCATGTGTGTGACTGAAACACTGATTAGATACATACAAATAGAGAAAGAAACATTGACATTTGCTTATAGCTACCAGAAATGTCCTGGCTACAGCTATGGCAGAACTGTTACTGTGGAATCTGATCACAAATCACTGAAGAGTATTTTCAAGAAACCCCAGTATAAAGTTCCAGCTATGCTACAAACAATGCTGTTAACATAACCTCCAAGTTTATAAGCCTGGGAAGCAAATGCACAGAGCTGATCAGTCAGTATAGCCTGTATGCATGAGAACAGAGAGATGTCCTTTGGAACACTGAAGTCTGGGTTATTTCACATCTATATACGTCTGCTGTGAAGTTAACTAAATAAGAATTGTACTCGGGAAGATGTGGAAGTGTAGAAGCTAAAGGACGTTCTTATAAATGACCACTCAGATCAAATGTCTTCGCTTCATGAAAGTTTTCATTTGTACTATTCACACCAAGAAGAACTGCTGTGTGTGAATACAATACTGTTCAAGGGTGATAAAGTCATTATTCAGTTTTCATAAAATGCAAGTCACATCTAGGCATGGTTGAATGCAAAGAAAGAACATGATCGGGGCAGACTGGGTATCTGTCAGTTCTGGTGAATGCCAGAAGGGCTGGTGCTAAAATGGAATAGTGGGCCGGTATTCTTTGAACGTCTTATCCTTTAAGGAGAACCATGCATGAATCGTACATACACACACACACACACACACACACACACACACACTACAGTGGATATAAGGTCATTCTATACTTGCGTGCGGAATTTAAAAATAACCGTTCTGGTAAGAGAGAAGGTAAGTAAGTGTGTGTGTGTGTGTGTGTGTGTGTGTGCATATATGTGTGTGTGTGTCTATATGCATATGTATAATTTAAACTAGCAGTTCCGTTCATTTCTGAATGACAGAGAGAAAGTGTGTATACACGTATGTATGTATGTGCATGCAATTTAAACTAGCTATTCTGTTTTTGTATGAGAAAGTGTGTGGGTTTGTGTATGTGTGTGTATGTAATTTAAACTAGCTGTTCTGTTAATATGTGAGATAGTGTGTGTGTGTGTGTGTGTTACTGTGTGAAAGAAGGTAGGTGTGTATGTGGGTGTGGGTGTTTTTAAAATATCTCTCAACGGTCCAGATTTAGCTTCATAGTTTTGGTCTGTTTATCATAAAATTTGTAATTTTCTGTCAATTCGTGGAGGACTGCAGTCACTAAATGACATACATATGAGTTTGACTTCATATCCTTCAGAAAATGCATGGTAACAGAAATCCCATTATTCTAGCTACTTAATTAAAAAAAAGACAATATTTAAAATGTATCCCCATTTTGGGCTATTGTATCACCATTATTTCAGACTTTGTCTAGATTTCCTTACAATAAGAGGATGTGAAATATGAGTTTCAGACTTCATATCCTTCAGAAAATGCATGCTAACACAAATCCTGTTATTCTAGCAACGTTCTAAGTTTATAAAAACTCTATTTAAAATATGTTCCTATTTTTTGGCCTTTGTCTCCCCATTATTTTAGGCTTTGTCCAGATTTCTTGTGCTAAGAGGTTGAGAGGTACGGAGGTATGGTATGCAATGCCCTAGTCGGGGGAAGGCAGGTTAGTCAATTAACTTGATCAGGCTTGACCCGTAACTTGGTTACAGGACACAAGAGCCTGAATCTTCTACACCAACTAACAGACTGCTGAGGGAATTGCACGATTCATTGCAGTCTAGAGCCCGAATCCTCTACACTAACTAACACACTGCTGAAGGAATTGTGAGCTTCAGTGGAGACAAGAGCCTGAATCCTCTACACCAACTACCAGACTGCTGATGGAATTGTGAGTTTGAGTTTCACTACAGTTTCAAGGAATTATGAGATTCAGTGCATTTTCAAGGGAGTATGAGTTTCAGTGCATTTTCATGAAACTGTGAGTTTCAAGGGAAGAGAAGTTTATTGTTGCGCATGCTAAGTCTGTTTTCAATGTGCAACTAATTGTTTTGTTTAGCAAATGACTGTCACTATTTGCACTGTAGAATCTGAAAGCAGTGTTAGTATCATAATTGCCTTTGGTACAGAAGGCTGTGGATTTTATGGGGTCTATATTAGTTCGTCACAATGCAATTGCAGTGAACACAGGATCATCGCTCATCATTCAGCAAAAACCATTTCAGCGATTTGCTGAATTTACCAAGACCAAGTAAATACTTGCCCTACAGCACAAGGGACCGACAGCTATGTAATCAAACCCACCCAAGTGGGGGCTTTACACCCCCACCCCTAAACATATATACTGACTCCGAGATTGCTCTACAGTGGAGAAAGAGCAATGTTGTGCTGTAGAGCAAGTATTTACTTGCCCTCGGCAAATTCAGCAAATCGCTGAAGCAATTTTTGCTGAATGAGGGTCGACGATCTGGTGTTCACAGTAACTGCATTGCGATGAACTGATATAAACCCTGATTCTACTCCTACACCATGCAGATGGAGTGCTGGCATTGCAGTGCCCCTCCAATTGCTGATTATTTGGTGCATTTTAAGAGAAGATAGGATTCTGTACTCCTGAGTGTGCCCTCCTTTGTATGAGATGTCTAATAACTATGAACTTGTCAGTTTGTCAGTCATTCCCTATTGCAATATTACCAGCTTACCAATTTTTTGTTTTAATGTAACATAGGGAATTTAATTCTTCAAGGGCAGTAGACACTGAATTTGTAGATGAAACACTGAAATGTAAAGTTGTTTGCTAGTAGCAACTTCATTAGTTACAGTTCTCTTAATGTGGAATTATTTGGATGACTTTTACTTCTGCAGCGATTGTGCTTATTGACTGATATTGGTGGATTGTAATGACAGATGTCTGAGTGGCCTTTTACAGTGGAAATTTTCTGAAATGGGAAGTTTTGTCATTATTGGTTCACACATTTTGTTTCATTGCTTACTGAAAGAATGTTGAAATCTACAAATGTAAAACACAGTCTAACAAGTGGTGCTGTATTATACAAGGAATATAATGTAATACAATCGGGAAGGTGAATCAAAGAACAAATACCAAAAAAAAAACCCTATTTTTTTTGTCTCTTCAGATTGGGAAGACCGCAGGCATCAATGAAGATGCCCAAAAGTCATTCTGGTTTTAACCGCAAGAAATAGGAAGCTGAAAGTACTGTGAAGTCAGGTGCCTGTAATGTAACCCGAGTACGTGATGTGGTTGCTGATTAGTCCTGTTACTCTCACGTTCTCTTACTGTGCTGTAGTTGTGAGGGAGAGAGCGAGAGAGTGGAGAGACGTGTGGCAAGTGAACAGTGAGAAAATCAGTGATCCGATCAGAGATTAGTGCTTAAACTTTAAGGTATGTTCTCAGTTTTATTTTCTTGTCAGGGTCAACCAGATACTTTTTGTATTAATTTTTTATTCCTGGGAGGGCCAACCAGATACTTTCTACATTTTTTTCCTTGCAAGGTCAACCAGATACTTTCTGTATTTATTTATTTTTTCCTGGCAGGGTTGACCTGATAATTTCTGTATTTAATTATTTCCTGGCAGGGTCGACCAGATACTTGTTAAATCTTCGTGCAGTGATGCAGTCTCCTACATAAATGTTTGTTTCTGACATCCTGGGCCTGTAGGCTGGCAGGGTCAACCAGACAGCAGAAGCCCGAATCTGCAGTGAGCTGTAAGTTTTGGGGGATGTTTGTGAGGTCATACAAGCTTGTGTCAGTGTCTCTCGGAACCACTGGCACATTAGACATTTGAGTGACCTTGAATTATGAATAATAAATTAAAATAGTACAGTGGGATTTCCATATCTCCTTACTTTTTACTTGGCATTGTACAAAATGCAGACTACCTGATACAGTACAATGTATGTTTACTACATCATGTGTACTCATAATAGTTGCATGCAGTCAAGACCAACTACTTTTTTACTGTTTAGAGATGTTTAAGTTGTGTGCTGTTATAGGATAACCTAAGCATCTCATTACTCTAAAATGCGATTTAGTCTAGTATTTGGCAGATAATTCAGCATGTGCAATAGTGATCGAGCAGTTATTTTATGTAAAATTGTAAGCACGATCAGTGTTGATCCAACTTATCATAGCTCCGCCCTGTGAAGTTAACCAAACTCCTTCTGGTTGACCCTGCCCGTTTTAGTTGACCCCCATCCATCCAGTTGCCAGAGTCTCATTTTTGTTCCAATCTGCCCCTGAACATGTTGTATTCTGTACTGGCCTGGAATGTCCAACCATATTGAAAATGTAGTATAAAAATTCAAAATGATAAAGTCTCTACTACTTTTCAAAATCAAAATGCTAAAAAAGAAATTACTTTGCCTGAATTACTGTGGATACCTTGGAATAAAAATAAGCTGATTTGGTTCCACGCAGAGCTCATCATTTCCTGCATTGTGTGGATTACAATTCTAAATTCCCAGATGATCTACAGTTAAAGCATATGATTAGCATACCTCTCAACCTCTTAGAGCAAGAAACCTGGACAAAGCCACAAATAATGGGGAGACAAAGGCTCAAAAATAGAGACACTTTTTTAAATATTGCTCTTACAAACTTAGAAAGTTGATTGACTAACAGGTTTTGCACTGGAATGAATTTTCTGAAGGATATGAAGTCTGAAACTCAAATGTCTGCCATTATTTTCTGATTTCGTTCTTCAGTGATTTGCCAGAAGATTACAATTTTATGAGAAACAGGCTAAAAATATGAAACAAAAATTTGGGACATTTTGTCAAAATCTGGACAGTTGAGAGGTATGATGATTAGCTCTACAATTAGTGGCCTAAAAAGTATTTTTCTCAGCATGGTATTCTAGAGGAGGTTGTATCAGATAAGGGTCTGTAATCAGCAAGTGCTAAGTTTTGTAACCTTGCTATAAAATGGGAATATAAGCATGCCATCTCAAGTTAGCACTACCCACACAGTAATGGACAGTCAGATAGAAAAGTGCAGCTATTAAAAATCTTATGAAAAAAATGTAACATTTTATCAGGATCTGATTGTTGTCATTTGGTTCTTTAATACAACAGTTCACCATGACAGGGAGCAGACCTTTCGAAGCTTCTGCATCTTATGTGCAGAAGATGGAAATCAAAGTTACCCATTTCATACTTATTACTTTAATCAGATAATAGGATCAATGTGCATGACTTTTGAAAAAGAATTGGCGCATTGTGACAGACATGCCAAAAATCTTCTCTAAAAAAGATGACAGTGTGAGAATGCAATTACCTGTAAAGTCAAAAGGCTCCTCGAGGGAGAGCAAAGATTCAACAAAGGCAGGTTTTTAGAGAAGTTAAAAAAAAAAAGCAAGAGTCATTGTGGAGGTAGGACTTAGACTTTCCTACTTAGAAAGGACAGAACTACAACTATACTTTAGGAATCGAGAGAAGACAGTATGATAGGAAAGAAACTATTGTTACTATTATGCAAAAAGCCCAGAATTTCTAGATAAAAGATATACAAGATATACAAAAAGATTAAGAGAGAAATTAAAGGAAAGAAAAATATTTCCACAAGAAAAACTGTCAGAAAAACTGTCAGAAGTCTCAAATAAAAATTTGTGTTCGTTAATACAACAGATTTGTGAAAAACATTATACAGACCAAGAAATGTTGATCTGTTTGGAAAAACAAGCATCTGAGGAAGTGCAAAAATATAAACAACAAAACTTAGAGATTTTTGAAAAGTATAAAAAAAAATATGGACATGGGAACGAAAGACTGATTTGATATGGTGCAATATTTATGCAAAGTCGAAAGCCAAATTAATCAATACAAAAAACTCAGTCCCAGAGATATTCGAACAGAAATACAGGCAAAGGCATCCAGATATGGAAAATTTCACAATAAAAAATATTATCACAAAGTGGGAATGTAGAAAAGAAGTATTGTGGAAGTTAAAATATAGAAGGTGAAGTTATGGAGTCCCTGCAAAGTGAAGGATTTGGTGTAGAAAGTCTAACACAGGTTACATCCAGGGGCGGCTTGTGCTATCGGACTGCAGGACTGCAGCCCTCCCACCTAGAAACAAAAGAAATAAAAATTGTGAAACATAAAATTAAAAAAAAAAATTTTTACGAGTACCGGAACTTTCACACATTCACAGACACACTCAGACTGCCCCGCAGATGCCCAGGAATAACTCTGACTGCCTGAGTCAGCAGTCCAGATCCAGGGAAGGTGTTTTCTGCCCCGCAGATGCCCAGGAATCTGTACGGTAGATGACCGCACAGAACAGAGGAGCTCTGGACTGCTTGATCCACAGACAGGACCAATCGAATCTCTCGCAGGACCAATCAGGAGAGAGGGAAGTTGAGTTTGAAGCGTTGAAGTCGAGCACGGGTTTCCAGACAATGGTGGAGTTGGAACTTGTGTGTGGCTTGCAGGGAAGTGCTGAAGTCAGTAGAGCGTGTTCCGGACAATGGAGTTTTGCTGCTTCAATCAGGAGAGAGGTAGGGTTTGGTGTGTGGTGAAGTTGGACCTTGCGTGTGGCTTGCAGGGAAGCGTTGAAGTTGGTCAAGCGCGTTCCGGACAATGGAGTTTTGCTGCTTCAGTTAGGAGATAGGTAAGGTTTGGTGTGTGTGTGTGTGTGTGTGTGTGTGTGAAATGCCCCTGTTAACACATAGTGGTGGGTAGAGATACTCAGGCTTGAACCCTGTACCTTGGATGCAGGTGGCAAGGACCTGAATTCCCTACCCACCACTATTTGTAAAAAACTGCAGATTTTGCCTCATATTTGTTCTGTTCCTCATAAAATCTGTGGTTTCTGTATCTTCAGTTTTCCTTGCAAAGGTTTGTAGTGCAGTGGTGCACTGGTAGCATTGTTGCCTGACAGCTACAGGTTCTCTGGTTTGATTCTTGGCTGGAGTGCCTTCATATTCTTCAGAAAGTACATGGTAAAACAACCTTTTATTCTAGCAATTGTCTAAGTTTATAACATGGATATTTGAAATTTGCCCATATTTGTGGGACTGTATTTCCCCATTATTGGCCTCGTCCAGGTATGTTGTGCTAAGGTTGAGAGCTATGGTGAGAACTGAATTCACTGAATGTTTGGGGGCTGTATTCCCCCCATTACTGGCTTTGTCCACATGTTTTTTGCTAAGAGGTTGAGAGCTATGGTGAGAACTGAATTCACTGAATATGTTTGGCAGCTGTATTCCCACATTATTGGCTTTTTTCAGGTGTTTTTTGCTAAGAGGTTGACAGCTATGGTGAGAACTGAATTCACTAAATGGTAGCCATTTAAGTTTGTCTTCCTCTGTTTCAGCTGATTTGGCATAGTGGTATGTTTCTTTGAATGCCTGGGTTCAGGACCTGGCAGTGAAATGTATGGTGGAAACACAGCATTTTATTCTTGCAACTTTCCAACATTATACAAGCAATGTTTAAAATGTGTCCCTGGTTTTTGGCCTTTTGTCCCCCCCCCACACTAAATTTTGGCTTTTTTCCCGATTTCATGTGCTGCAAAGTTCAGAGATACAGCTGTCGAGTAGATTTTACAAGGAGCTGAGAGCTGCAAGGAAACAAACATTTAGTGCTGCTTATGCTAAGTCTGCTTGCATTGTTAATAGCACAACAGGTAGTGTACTTGCTTTTGATGCAGAAGGCTGTGGGTTCTACTTCCACAGTAGGTATATGCATTGCTGATACAGTACTGTGTTGTAAAGGGGGTGGATGCTGCAGTCCTTTTTGGCAAAGATACCTAGTAACTATGAACCTGTTATCAGTTTGCCATCCATTCTCTATTGTGGAATTACTAGCTTATCATTTTTTTAATGCATGCAACATAGACAATTTATTCTTCAAGGGCAACAGGCACTTTATTTGTAGATGAAACAATGACATATAAAGTTGTTTGCTAGCAGCAACCTCTTTATTAGTTACAGATTTATTTAATGTGGATTTTACTACTTCAGAGATTGTGCATATTTACTGATACTGGTGGACTATAGAAGGTTGAGTAGACTTTTTATGATGGAAATGTTCTGAATTGGGCAGTTTTGTCATTGGTGCAGGCATTTTGTTTCATTGTTTATTGGAAAAATTTTCAAAACAATAAATTTAAAATGCCCTCTAACAACTGTACTGTATTGTACAAGGAATATAATGTAATACAGTCAGGAAGGTGTATCAAACAGCATGTGTATATGTTTCATGTTCAATGGGCCTATGATTTTGAAAACAGCCCAAAGTTAATCTTTATCTGCCACTGCCAAAATGTATTTTTTCTGAATGTGGGTTTCAATGCTGTTTCAATGCATGTGAGTTTCAAGGGCAGAGAAGTTTTAATGCTAAGTCTATTTTCATTGTGAGACTGCATTGCTTTGTTTAACAGATATCTATTAGGGTTTGTGCTGTAAAATGCAAAATAAAACTTTCAAATGAAATCTAAATCATTGCAGAAGTAAAGCAGTATGCACATTACAGTGTTTATGGTAAATAGGGCAAAATAACCAAGGAATGTGACATTGGAATGGCTCCAGGGGGGAGGTTCCATTCGACCAAGATTTTGTGAGGGGGGGGAAGGGTAGCAAACTCAGACTGCCCTGGTTGAACTATACCTCTCAGTTGTCCATATTTTTGCAGAATTAATAGATATTTGCTTCTTATTTTTGGTTTGTTCCTCATGAAATTTGTGGTTTTCTAGCAAATCGTTTAGGAATGAAGTCACTAAATGACAGACGTTGAGTTTCAGGCGTCATAACCTTCAGAAAAATGCATGCTAATGCAAGACCTGTTATTCCATCAATTGTCTTAAGTTTATACAAGAGCAATTTTTAGTAATGTTTGTATGTTCCCCCAATATATTTGGCCTTGTCAAGATTTCCTGCATTAAGAGGTTGAGAGGTACGTGCAAATCGCTTTGTAGAATTAGGAATATCCAAACCTCTCAATTGTCCCAAATTTTGGCTCAGAATGTTGCTCTCCCCTAATAATCCCTCCTCAAAATGGCAATTTTGGAAGAAAACGTGGAGGGTTTACAATTATATATAACTGTAATGATCAGAGTTATAGATTACTTTTATTTCAGAAATGCATGTAGATGCTCTTATTTTGTTAGCTGCTCAAGTTAACAGTGTTAATATTAAAAAGTTGTCCCTTTTCTGACAGGTTCCCAGCTGTATTGTGTGGCAACTTTATATTTTTGCATCACATTTTTGGTCTGTTTTTCATAAAATTGTGGTTTTCTGGCAAATTAGTGGCAAGTCATTAAAGGTTTAAGTTAGAAAATAATGGCAGACATTTGAGTTTCAGATTTCATACCCTTCAGAAAATGTGTACTAATGCAAGACCTACTACTGTTCTATTATCTAAGTTAATAAGAGCAATATTTAAAAATTGTCCTTATTTCTGGGCCTGTGTCCCACTTCTAGTTCTATGTATGGCTTTGTCCAGATTTCTTGCTCTGAATTTGAGAGGTATGAGTGTCAGAGCCATCACTGTCAGCCAGAGACATTTCAAATTGTGACATACTTGTTGCACCGCACTCCCCATTGTAGTGGCTCTGGATGTGTCCAAGGAAGGCAAGGAGCAGTTATGCAGTGTAAGTGTGCAGAGTATTCCCCCATCCAAGGTAGACCACAAGTACGACCATGGCTTTTCATCTGTCCTTGATTTTGCAGAATGTTCTGGTTTTCTTTCATATTTTTATACTGTTGATTTATGCTTCTTATTATTCAGGAAATGCATGCTGTCACAGTGCCCTGTTGCTCTGTTTAAGTAGCAATGATTTAATGACCATCAGGTAAGCTTGTCGGAGATTGTAAGATGCAAGTAAGCTTTAATAAGCATACTGTTAAAGAATTACCAGCATTGAAAGCCTTTTTGTTGTTGCCATGCAGAGAATATTTACATAACTAGATAATGTATAAGCCTTGGGTATTGAAATGCATATGACAGCATTTGTAATAAAAGGACAGGATTACAGTATTTTCAGAAGCTCATTAGATTTGTTGGAGACTTGCCGTCATCTTTTGTTGGAGACTTGCAGTCATCTTTGCAGGCTTTGCCCGTAAACTAAACAGAATGCCAATCTATCATGTGTGGTCCATAACTTGTGCAGGAATCCGTTAAGCACTTTATCTTGAGCTTGTTTCTTGTTTGCTGTTCATTTTTTACTTTGATCATGTCTTCCCCATGAAACAAGTAGATAGTTGTGTCAGGCAGCAGGTCTTTTGGATAAGAAAAATTTTTACAAGTGGGGGTATCACAGAGATTGCTACTTTCAGCATGTTACTTGGTAATGTTATAAAGCTGAATATAAATTATAATTAGAACTGCAGTGTAAGGAGTAGTAGTTTGAGTTGAGTGCTGCTTGTTTTTTTATACTTGATTTTGACTGGCATTCCAGTAATGTATTTAAAAAGTAATTTATTTTTTCATGCCTCACAACCTGTTTCCATCTGGATATTACGTAAGTTGTCATGTAGCCAATGCATTGAAATATTTTTTTCTTTTACACTTCATTTTGTCTTGATTGGGCTCTCATAATGACTGTTTGGCACCCAGGGCAGCGTATTTAATTAAAGTTCCAGTTGTTGTGGTTTTGAGCATAGCTCCACCCCTTTCTAGTTGGCCACACCCCTTCCCATTGGCTCCATCCAATCAGCTGTCTCCTGCAGCCCTCCTTTAATTTGAAGTCACAGGCCGCCACTGGTTACATCACAGCATGATGGAGTAAGTCCCCAAAGTAAGGACAAACAGGAAGATCAAGAGACATCTGAAGAAGAAATATGTATGTGGGAAAGAAAAAGAGATTTAATATGGTGTAATATTTATGCAAAGGAGAAAGCAAAACTAATCAATACAAAAAGAGCAGCACCAAAGATATTTGAAGAGAATCCAGACATGGAAAACTTTACAATACAAAAAATAAGAAGACAAAGAAGCAAACAAGAAAAGAAGATTAGTAATGGAAAAATTAAAGACATAGAAACTGAGGTTATGGAGTACCTGCAAAGTGAAGGATTCAGTGTAGAAAATCTAACTCAGCACCACAGCAGGTAAAGCAGCGGACATCCAAATTAAGGAGAAACTAGGGGAACAGGAAGCAACCGGTCAGTTGCCATATGAAAATATTTTGGAGCTTTGCACAGGAAACCAGTATAAATGTTCAATTCAAGCTGGACCTCAAGAGAAGGAACAGGAAACTGTGGCAACTCTGGAGTAGTCAATGTTGAGGAGTGATGGGAGAGTGAGTCCCCATATGACAGAACAATGGATGGCACAGGATGAAATTGAAGAGAATGTGTCACAGGAAGATGCTATAGAACTTTATACAGAATGCCCGCAGGAAATGGAGAACAAAAAAAATGTGCCCTCAGTTTAGAAGAAAATGAGTTAAGAGAAGAGTTGCTTGATTTAATACAGATAGACATATTGAGATCGATGAAAGAAATAGACTGAAGAAGGTCAATAAAACCCCAAAAGTCAAAAGTTTGATAAAACAAATGAACACAGTAATTAGGACTGTCTATAGAGATCCATGTGATATAACAGAAGTAAACAGGATCTATTGCTGTGCAGCTAAATTAATAACAGATAAAATTCTACCACAAGAACACAGGGTAGTAAGGGAAAGGAATGCGAGAAATCAAACACCATCATGGAAGTATCAAATAGAGAAAACTATAAAGCAGTTAAGACAAGAAGTGTCACTGTTAGAGGAGTATAAAAGAGGGAACAGATCAATAAAATTACTCAGAAAGATAGAAGTGATAAAAGCAATGAACCATATTATAACGGATCAGGATGTATCGTGCAGTATTGCAAATAATAAACTAGAAATGTCAGCACAGGCAGAAAAACTTACAAGATACACATCTCCCCCAAGCCCACCATCACACATTGGTTTTCCCTGTCTTTCTATACCATCCATCATACACAATGCTTTGTTTGTCCCCTTGTGATCTTCTTGTTTCCCAACATACCCACCATCACCCATCTCTCATCTCTCCATCATCACAAATTATGCTCTCTTTGGCCTCCAATGCCCATTATCACATATGATACTTTGCCAGTTCCTCCAATGAATGCTATCTGTTCACTTACTAAGTAAATATATGAAGACACAAGACAGGGTAATTTAGATAGTGCTCTTTTAATAGATATTAAAAAGGCCCTTGAATCAGTTAACTCTGGCAAACTTCTCAGTGTATTAGCAAACATAAGTTTTGAGGGGCCTGTACTGAACTGGTTGTCTTATTAACGTTTCCTTCAAACATTCATATTAGTTCCATTAAAAACTCCTCAAATGATGGCACTCAAGTGGGCCCCCCAGGGATCAAGCCTCGTCCCAACTATGATCTCCATATTTATTAACAATCTTTTACAATGTAAACTGCACACTTTATATAGATAACATGAACTTCACAGCTCAAGCCCATCATCCAGAGATATACAAGCTAAGCTACAATCTCGCATCCATTCACTTTACAACTCGCTTACAGACCATGACCTTCAACAGTAGTTAAAAGTCCTCCACCATGATTTTTGGAATGCTCAAACTCTCCAACACAAGGTTCCCATAGAACAGTTGACCACTTAGGCAGTGTAATTCCTTAAGTGTCCCAACAAAAGAACCTGGGTAGCTGTATGGGCCAACAACATTCTTTTAACCTCCACATTGGCTAGATAGTTGATAAAACTCTCAAGCAACTGAAATATGCCTGTAAATTGTCTCATCCATTGAGTACACTTATTTATCACTCTTCACAATAGTACTGAGCACCACTGTTAACTAACTGAAGTTTTGTAATGTGAGATAATAGGGAAAAGGGGTTGTGGATGGATGGAACTGCTAGGGTACCCTTCAAATTAACTCACTCACTTTTAAGCAACTGTTTAAGAAATAATGTGTTCTGATCTCTAATCTGCACTTAAGATTTACTATATACCCATTCAGATCTACTGCTGACAGAGCCATATCACCCTTACCCTTCAAAAATACATGTGGTGAAAAGTCCTCCTCCAAGGTAAACCTAAAATCATAGGATCATCTACTTGGCAGTTTAAGAACATAATTCATGGATGAAGAAAAAAATAGATCTAGTAATAACCCAACAGCATGCATCAGAAGCCTTTATTAAAATATTTAGTGCCTTGGCTAAAAACTTGAAGAAATGATGTTTCAATAAAGGCTCTTGATCCATGTTATTTAGTTGCAAATTATTAAAGTCCCAAACAGCCTACCTAGTATTCTGTAACATTTTACAAGCTGGGATGTGTACACCTCTCTCCATGCTATATGTAACAACCACTTCTTTCTTCACTGCTGCTCATGTATGTGTATGAGAAAGTACAACAGTATACAACAGTACTACTGCAAGGAAATCCGCTATGTCATGGGACGTCAACAATGCATGAATTCATATACACAAATAACTGCAGCTAGGAATTACTCTGAACGTCACTACTTCAAACTGCAAATACCATTCTTCATGTATCCTCACCAAGTAAAAATAAAATATGTAAAAGTTATGTATGCTTAGTGGTTCAGGCTGTGGATGAAAATGATCTTTTAACCACTCAGCCAGTTTACAAAGTTTAGTTTTCCACGGTGGTTAAGTGGTTAGCGTCGTCGCCTCACAGCAAAAGGTTTGCCCGTTTGATTCTCATCTGGAGTGCCTTCTGTGTGGAGTCTGCATGTCCTCCCCACAGTCGAGTGATGTTTAAAGACATGCAGGTAGGTGTGTGCATGAATGGGTGTGCCTTCTTTGAAGGTACGGCATTGGGCTGGCAACGTGGCACCACAAAAACTCACTGCCAATCATTAGCAGACTGGAGTTCCACTGTGGCGACCCCTAACCGGGAAAAGCCAAAAGACTTCAGTAAATAAATGTCTATATATTTCACATGTGCCTACATCACATATGGTGCTCTTTCACTCTTCCCATGTTCACCATTAAACACAATGTTCTCCCAGTTTCCCTTCTTATCCCTACAATCACCTGAGTGCATCCCTGCACCCCAATAACACATGATGTTCTTCCTGTCTCCCCAATACCCACAAATAAACATGGCACTCTTCATGTCTACCTATTCCCATGTCCCATTACCTACTAATAAATATCTCTTTCCATTTCCCCCTATGCTCACCATCAGACATGATGTTCTCTCTGTCTCCCATATACTTGCTAATAAACATGGCACTTTCTCTCTCTCTCCTCTTATGCTAGTGCCTTTACTATTGTTCAATGCTCACATCACGCATGCACACTGCTCTCTCCTCACCCTGATGTCCACTATCACACCTGATGTATCCTTGTCTCTCCCTTACCCACCATCACACATGTGGCTCTACCTGTGGGCCTTCTCTGTTTCCTTCATGCCCACCATCACATACAGTGCTCTCCTGTCCCTGATCCTCTCCTTCACATGTTTCTTATATAACCCAAACCACCATCAAACATGGCACTTGCCCTGTCTTCCCCATGGTCACTATCATGTGATCATTCTCCCTGTTTCTCAATGCCCCACTATTACACATGATACTTTCAATGTGTCTTACCAAGCCAACCATAACATATTGTATTTTCCCTATCTCCTGCCAGTTCCAGCATTGTACATGGTGTCTTATCACATGCCAGTTATCACACATTTAATGTCAGAAATATGATACTTGAGTGAACCAAAGTAAGAAGTTGCAATCACTAAGTATCAAGGATATGGTGAACAGAGACAATCAAAACTCACCATTTCACTCTTAAAGCATTTGTTTGTGTGTTTGGGGGTGGGGATGGGGTTGGTGGGGTGGTAGTCGTGGGGATTTATCATCTTGTAGCCTGTAACATGGAAGGCTGTGATCTCCACACCACTCTTGCTTAATTATACTAAGTCTGAGACAGCTCTTTTACTCTCTCAGAGAAATGTGAAGTCTCCAAGATACCAAAATCTTGATCTTTAAAATTGCATACTTATGAGAATACATTCAAATACCATAATAAATGACTTACAATTGAAATTGGAAACCATGTGTTTCTCTCTCTCTGTTCCTTACACCCACCATCACACATGACACCCTACCTATTCCCCATGGCCACCATCACACATGGCATTCTACCTGTCCCCTACTATCCACCATCACACATGATTCTCTGTCTGTCCCAACATGTGTACCACTGCACACAATTTTCTCCCTCTTTGAGAATGGCCACTGTCACATATGGTAATGTTGTTCTTCCTCCATGCCTAGTACCACATGTGATGTTCTCCCTGCCCCCCCCATCTACCATCACACATGGCACTCTCACTGCTTGCTCTAATGCCCCAGTCGTGCATGGTACTTTCCCTTTCTTCTAATGTCCACCATCACTCATGGCACTCTGTGTCCAACAGTGCTCCACCATCAGACCCAGCACTCTTCCTACTCCGCAAAGACCACTTTTATACATGGCTCACTACCTTACCCCATCCTCATCCTCATACCATAACAGTGTTGCTCTCCTCCTTTCCCTCACACTCATCAAGCCCCCAACACAAATGGCACATTTTATGTGTCTCCACACCCACCATCACATACAGTGTTCTTCATTAGCACCATGTCCTCAATGTGCATGGTAGTTTTCCCTATGTCTCCCACAATCACACATGGTGCCCTCTCTCGTAAACCCATGCACATCAGCAGTCATTATACTCTTCCTATTTCCCCTCTGCCTTAAGATGCACGGTACTTTCCCCTCTCTCTCCTTGCTCACACCTTCTGATGGTGATAGCCATGTTTTCTCCCACACGCCATTCATGCATGATACTTTCTCTGTGTTTCCATGTCTTACCCACTGCCACACATGGCACTCTCCCTGTTTCTTTCCATGATTCCATCATGCATGGTACTTTCCCTATGTCTCCATAGAAACCTTCACACAATGTTCATTCTGTTTGCCCAGAGCCACCACATCACTCATGATACTTCTCAAGTGTTTCCATGTGCAGCATCACACATGGTGTTCTCCCTTTCTCCTGTGCTACCATTATGCATGGTACTCTCCTTCTGTCTCTATACCCATCGTCACACAAGGTGCTCTTCCTCTTAAACCCATACCAGCCATTATACCCTGCTCATTGGGTTTCTCTCATATCCCACGATTCATAGCACGTTCCCTGTCTTTCTATGCTCACAATTCCACATGATACCCTCCTTGTTTCTTTCCGTGCTCTGTTCACACATGGCAGTTTAACCAAGTCTCCATACCTGCCATCATACATGCTGCTTCCCTTTCCCCATACCTTTTATTAGATGTGCAGATCCCCCTATTTTCTCTGTGCCACATCATGTGTGGTATTTTCCCTTTTTTTCCATGCTGTACCCCATACACGATTCTCACGCTCTTTCCTACCATGCGTTCATCATGCATGTTACTTTACCTCTGTCTCTATGCCCAGCATCACACAACATTCTCCCTTTGTCATTATACCTACCATCAGAGATGGTACTTCCTCTTTTCCCTTACACCTTCACACATGGTAGTCTCCCTCTTCCCCCCACAGCCCCATCACACATGGCATTCTCCCTCCCTCCATGTCCCATCATGCATGTTACTTCTTCCCATGTCTCCATGCCCTCCACCACACATGGTACTTCAATGATGTACATGTGTCACTGCTTCTGGCTTCCTACATCATGCTGTCTGAAAGGGCCACCGTCAGGATTAACTTCTGCTTGTGTTTGTTTTCATACACTTCCTGTCATAAACCCATTATAGACCTGCAATTCCATGTTTTATTCCCTCTGATGTTTTATATGCTTCATATTATAGTTGCTTCAGCAATACTGTCCAGATGGCCAAATGACTTTAGTACAAACCAGTGTACGTCATGTAAGTAACTCTATGCCCCTGCAGACTTGCAGAAAATTATTGTGGTTCCCCAGTGGTGTGAAGCTCCTGATAAATTTCCAAACAACTGCACTCTTTTTACAATTCCTAACAATTATCTGCACTACTCAGGAGCATCTCAGCTCATTCTCATGAATTCTGTTTGAGAATTGCATATGAGCAGTGTGAAAAGCCAAAAAGATGGAAGTCTCAGAGTGTCTCTAGGAAGAAATGGAAACTGCAGTTGTGTAAGTAAACCTACAGAAGATGTTTGAATGATCAATGCTGCAGCAGACTTAGTTATATGGGTTATATCCTGCAAAGGATATAACAGCCAGTCAGATTCCAAAGCTTCAGGGCACCTTATACATGACCAAATAGTCAGCAAGAGCTGAGCTGACTAAAAAGACAGGTTTGGGTGCCAAGCCCTCAGAGCTTTCATGTCAACAATGATAGGGAGGTTGCACCCCAAAAGGACAATGCTAGGAACAACAAGAAATAAGTATTCACACCCTCCCATAAACAACACACCAAGAAACAAAGGCAGATGGAGACAGGGAGCAGCTGTTGTAGCAGTGATCATCCAAACATTTACTGTTATGGTAAATTTACTTACACAACTGCACTGTGTTCATCATACTGATCGCTGCTGCAGTAGACTTGGCTGTATGGGTAGATTAACTTAGTTTACCACATATGGGAGGTGGGAAGGGGAGGGTCAAGGAGCCCCTGGAGAATGGTCTTAGTAAAACCTGATCTAGACCTAGAGAAGGACTCAAGCTTGTAATGCCTTGTAAACTTATGTATAGAGGACCAAATTGCTGTTCTAGAATACTTCTAGGATCCAACCCTTTCCAAAAAGCCATAGATGAAGCCAAGGTTCTAGAATAGTGGGCGTTGACCCTACCTGGAAAGATTCTGTTATGGTGACTACAGCAACAGATAACAGCCTTAGACAACCATTTGGAAATAGTCTGTTTTGACACACGTTGTCTCTTTTTCTTACATTCATAAAAATTGTACAACTAAATTGAAGATCTGAAAGATTTAATTCTGTCAAGACAGTACCTGAGTTGTCTGCAGACATCAAAGGTATGGCGTATCCCCTCTCCCTAATTTTAGGTTCAGGAAAGAAAATGGGGAGATGGATAGCTTGGCTTAAAGTAAACTCAGGTACCACTTTAGGCTTAAAAGAAGGATTAGTTCTCAAAGACATTCCGTCTCTGTGGAAAGAGATAAGGGTGACTTACCATAATAGCTTGCAACATGGATACTTCTCTTGCAGAGGTTTGGACAACCAGAAAAACTATTTTCCATGTCAAGAACCTCATGTCATCCAGATAAGCTAGTTCAAATGGAGCAAGTATTAGCATCTCTAATACAAAATTAAGATCCCAAGGAGGAGCCCCCAGTTTTCTTGGATTTCTCTTATGCAATACCCTTTTCAAAAACATTTAGAGTGGACATGCCTTGAAAGAGAGGGTTTTATGGGCAGACATAATGAAATGACTGACAAAGGAGCCCTGATAGAGAAGTACGACGGGCCACAGGAAAATAACTCGTACAAATAGCATACAACCAGGGATATGCTAGTCCTGTCTCAGAGAAAGGTAACCCTCCCCCCACAGTAAGAATCAAAACTGAGCTCTCCCCGAGTCTGAATCAGACAACTGAGGAGGAAACCCTGCATCTTCCTTCATCTTCAAATCTGGAATCTCTTCAGGAAAAGAACTAACTTTCTTTCTTTTACCAGAAACCAATTTATAAGAAGGATCTATTCCCTATATTAAACCCTGAGCCCGACCCTGTAAACTACTCCTGTCTAAGGAAATCTGAGTAGGAGTAGATGCATGTTTAGTTTCTGTTTCTTTTTGACAGAAACAAATGGGGCAAACAGTGTTACTAATGGCAGCAGCTGCTTCCCCAAGGATGTGTACAACATGCTGATCAAACAGGGAGGGATTCCCTCTTCCCTCATCCAGGATCAACATGAGTGACTCTCCTTTGCACACTGAGGGGACTCCCAACAGCTACACAGGAAGTGGCTAATTCCTGCTCCATAGTGGCTATAGGTACTGCACCAGAGAGATTCGGGGTAAAAGATAGGTGATCTGAGGAACAAACTATGGCCACAGCAGAATTACCCACCTAGATATGAGGCAAATTACTAGCCTGTCAAGGGATCAGTAGTTCAAGGCCAGTGTTAGCATTTTGGTGGCCCCCAGCAATTTCAAGTTGGGGGGCCCTAGACACTTTCACTCTAAGTATCACCCTGTCACTGCCATCCCTTCTAAGCAACCTTTTTGTTAATGCTACAAAGTTTTAGGAGTAGTATGCACAGACTGACCTGTAGCTACAATGATGTTACATTACAACAGGCAAATGAACCAGCAGCACCACACTATGTTGACTCATCTCACAAAAGGGCATTCGCAGTGACTGGCATTTAGCTACGACAATACTCTATGTACTGGGCTGGACTTAAGTGAAATGGTGCCTAGGCACTGTCTACCATTTCAGCACCAGCACCTCCCCCAAACACACACACATATCCTCAAGTGCTGCATTCTGTTCCCCTGATCATGGGGTCCCCATACTATACACATTACTTTTTTCTTCCTTTTCTTACATTTTGCTCACTTTTCAGCTTTTTCAGGAAATCATGACTTTAAAATGCACCTCAGACCATATACAAAGTTTTTTTTTAATTTTTCCACAATCTCTTCACCAACGGTGGCTGGAACAGAAATTATGATTAAGGAAAGAAATTCAGTGTTGTCGTTCAGTTTTCCTTGCATCCTTTCAACACACCTTTCCTAACCAAGACAGCACAGTAATAACTATTTGGGAAAGAACTCAATTAAGCAGATGCCCCTAGAAGCTACTGGGTTATAGATGCTTTGGTATGTACTTTAGAGCATTTTCCTCACACTTTTCATCAACAGTCGCCTAAGCAAAAATCATGAGTAAGAAAAGAATTTCAGTCTTATTTTTTTTTTCTTTCAAGGAAGACATAAGTTGTGCCTGAGGCTTAATGTTCAAAGCTGACAAAGCAGTAGCTCACAATAAACTAGCAAGACAATTGATGTGAAGATACACAGGTCCTATCTGGGAATACTGCCTGCCCCCCCCACCAAAAAAAAGTAAAATAGTCACTGCCTATACATCCCTCTGGTGTTAGACTGGGATAAAAGCAGAGGTTCAAACTGCTGCAGTCATGTATTTCAAATGACTGTGGTCATACATATATACAGCATGCTTCTTCACTCCTCACCCCTAACCGTCAAAGACAGCCACCTGTATACATGCCTGATGTGTGATTTTGAGAAAAGTGAAAAAACTAAATTATTATATTCTACTTTGTTGCTCCTTGACAGTATACTGGCCCTACACAAGCTATATTAACCTTCATTTTACACTTCTGAGTTCTGTGAGAAAAGTAAAAGAAACAATGACCACAATGTGCCCATCCCAAACACTAGCTATAGTGACCTCCTGTACACACCGTTAAGGGTTGACTGTGATGAAAATTAAAGTAGTAATAATCACACAATCCCCAGCTCCCCAAGCATAACATGCAGCACCTTTCTGTACACACATGCGTATCTCAGCAAGTCTGGTTTTAGAATTGGCGTGACTGAGGCAGAGGCCATAAGCTCTGTTCAAGTTAAAGAGTGTAATCAGAAGATGAATTCATTTTTTTCTCCCCATTCTTTCCCAGCCAGCAACAGCTTTTGTGGGGCCCCCTACACAGTCAAGGATGACTAAGGGGGCCTAATGAGTGGGGGCCACTAGACTTCTGGAAGACCTAAATGGCCAAATGATCTATGATATATTGTATGACTTCCTTTCGAAATGTAATTACTTGTTAGCTGCATTTTTTTTTACCGATACCCAGATTAATAACGTATGTTTCCTAGCATTATTGGGTGTGTGCACAGATAAAAATCTACGATATTTTTTTTTACATACAAACATACGCCATAGCAATACTAGTTTTATTCTTATTTCAGCAATTTGCAATACACTGTGCAACACTGGCACTGCCACACCAGATCAGTGACTGTTGTTTAGCAGTTATCAAACAACAACAGTGATAAGCCACTTTTATTTACCTCATTGAGGAGTAATGCATAATTGTCACTGTCCCTGATTTTGCCTTATAATTTTGCTCTGTGCTTTGTAAAAAGTTTGATTTGCTTGGTAAATCATTCAGGATTATAAACAGTAAATAAATCCAGACATCGGAGTTTTATAATTCTTATTATCCAAAGATGCATGATGATGAAAATGGCATTGTTCTGTTAGCTTTAAGTGAATTAGAGTAATGCTTAAAACACATTCCTGATTTTGAGCCTTTATTCTTCCATTATTTTTGGCACTGTGAAGAATTCTTCAGCAAAGGAGTTGAGAGTTATAGTATCTGGAGTTCTGCCAGTATTTAAAAAAAAACTATAACAGGAAACCATCCCTGAAGATCAGAAGCATCAGCTCTAGAGACTGGCCACCCTGGGGTGCTGATTTCTCTATTGCTTATCTTGCGCATGTTCATTATCACCTTTATCCAAACAGGGTCATATCACAGCCCTGTTCAGGTTAAAGTGCACAATCAGGAAATTAGTCATTTTTTTCTCATTTTTCCTCAACCAGCAGCAGCTTTTGTGGAACCTCCCCAAACAGTTAAGGATGAGTAAGGGGGGCCCCTGTAGCCACAAGTATTAACAGGTACCTAAAGGTGGCTATGCTGTTACTTTTAGTGAAAAGAATGTCCACCAGAAGGGTTTAACTAAGCCAGGGGCACTATGTCAGTGGCAAAACATATTAAATGGCATTGTGAAAAAATACTTGATAGAACACTGTTTCTATGACCAGATATCTTTGAATTTTGGAGGAAAGCTAAACAAGAGTTATTATTACCCACCTGTTTTATTAAGTATACAAGATTGCTATACTAGCTTTTGTTGGTTTGACAGACATGTTACAAAATATCATGATAAGATAACTTGCTGTGGTTGGGGCCCCTTAAAATTTGTGGCAAAATACAGAGGAATGAAGTCACTAAATAATGACATACATTTGAGTTTCAGACTTCATATCCTTCGGTAAATGCAAGCTAACACAAAACCTGTTATTCTACCCACATTCTAAGTTTATAAGAACAATATTTAAAATCTGTTTTGGGGTCTGTGCTCCCACCCCCCCATTATTTAAGGCTTTATCTGGATTTCTTGTGTTAGGAAGTTGAGAGGTATGTGCAGTCTGACTAAGCATACTATATTTCTAGCTCTCTTTTCTGCAATGCATTCTATGCTTAAAGGAAAAGTCTGCCCTAGAAATAAAAAACGTTTTCTTTACTCTGTCTTTGTTTCCTGACCTATTTTAACACCTCAGAATCACTCTATGTGCTTTACTTGTCATTTTAGCCTGTTTTCTACAACATGGCTACCAATGGGGTTTGATGTATCAACGTGATCTTGTTCTTCCTCAACCATTTCTTTCCCAGAATGCTTTGCATGAGTCATGCCAGACATAAGGAAGTAACTTTGTATTCCCATGCCATTGACATATAATTGGATTTGTGAGGGTCACTGTTACTTTCTTTACCTTCTATAAAAGGACTGCTGCTTTTCTGTCTCTAAAGCATTATGGGAAAGAGAAGGGGTTGAGGGAGAACAAGATTATGTTGATACATCAAGCCCCTTGTGGAAGACAGGCTAAAATTACAAATAAAGCACTTAGAGTGATTTTGGGCTGTTAAAATAGGTCAGGAAACAAAGACAGAGTGAAAAAAAAACAGGTTTTGTTACTTCTAGGGGGGAGATTTCCTTTAACTTTAATTCACTATTTATGATTTATAAAAATTATTGTGCTGCTGACTTTGGGTTGTCACGTTCACGTTAATGTAATGTAATATGATAGAGGTAAAAGTGAGGAACCAACCACAAAAAGTGCTGACAAATGCTGTCCATAAAGTCAATGGTATTCAGGCTGAAATAGGTATTCGTAGTCCGTTGTAAAATCCAAAATATTTCTTTATTAAAATACAAAACGATAAGTTCACGCTTCATCAGATGTCACTAAAAATTGCTATTTAAACCCAAAAGCGCTGAAGTTAATAGTACAATCTTATATAATTGTGTATAATTAAAAACAATTGTGTTCAAATAAAGAACAATATTATCTAAAAATCACATGACTTGATGAGTCAATATAGTTATATCAAGTTATGTTAATAACAAATGCATCCATTTACAAATTTAAAACAAAAATTATTAAGTGCTTATTAAACATGAAATGTGTATCAACAACTCCTTGCATTGAGTATATTTATATATGTAAATAATAAATATCTTTTGAACTTGGGATTGATGTTCTGAAATACCATCAGACTGTGTCTAAATTCAATATCAAATATCTCAGTATAAAGTCAACGTGGTATTTAATAATCTATAATTTCAACATGAATTACAGATAATCATATATGTGATCCTGTCTATCTGGAGAGCAAGATAGGCTTTATAGATATGAAATTATTTATGCCCAATTTAATTCTTGTATTGCCAAATTATTATCCTTATTGCCTTCCTTACCATGGTCTATGACTATTTGAAGCACTCTTTGTCTCTATGGATTTCCTGATGTCGTACAAATGATTGTAAATACGCTCCTGAAGCTTTCTTTTTGTTAATCCCACATAAAATGCCTGACATTTAGTACAGGTAGCCAAATATATAAAGACAAAATCCATGGTTGGGTGTATAAATATTTGTTCTTCAGAGATGTAATTACACCTGCTACAATTATGGCATGGAAAAGTTCCTCGTGTATATCTCCACATAAAATTCTTTTTAAATTTTTGCTGTTTTTATACAAAAAAGATGGTTGAGTTCCAACTAGTTCTCTTGTAGTAGTATCTGTGCTTAGTATATGCCAATTATTATGAATTACTTCTTCTATTCTTTTGATATCACTGGTATATGTTATTACATACCTAATCTGATTGTTATTAGGTTGTTTCTTTTAATGTAATGTAATGTTATATAATTAAAATACAAATCACTATCTTGAGAGGTACTGTTATACTTTCCAACCAGATGCAACTCACCCAAACTAGGGCTGTCTTTGCAAAACACACACATGCACAGAAAACCCAAGCTATAACCCACATTTCTACTGGGTATAACAGTAGAATGAAAGACTCAGATAAAAAAAATGCATCCTTACATCTGCAGCTTATCACATAGCCAGCCAATATAAAACATATTTCTGTGTCTGTGGGGAGTGCAGCTGTGAAAAAAAAAAGTGATTTTTTGAATTTATCTTTGATTCTGGATCTGGACATAAGAGGTTGAGAGCTGTGACTTCCAGATCGGCAAGAATATATGGTTGTGGTAAAATTGTTAACATCAAGTTACAACCTGTCCTAATTTACCACACACAATCCCAATTTCTTTTGTTAGTGTTTCCTAACAATGTCAGAAAATAAGTATGTGCCCTGGCTGACTCTTAAATGGAACATACATGGTGTTACTAAGGTTACAGAAATGAGTAGTGGAAGTGAAAACATCTCATATGAACTAGTGGTTTCAGTGGGCTGTGTGTTATAAAAAAAAGTTTTACTTAGAAAATATCCTACTCATCCACCTGATGTGCTGCTTTGAAAGAAACAAGTCCATAAACTGTTTAATGTTCATTTCTTCATCTCACGTAGAATTTTTACAGTTTGTTGGACAAAGTCATTAACAGATAATAACAGCAGTACCACTGGGCTCAATGCCTTACTTTCTAAACAACAAACACCTGTCTGAAAAACACGCAAAAGCAAAATGTGAAACAACTTAACCGATCCAAAGACAAGAATCAGAGACTGCCAGAGGAATGTGCGCTGTTCTGTTAACATATTGCGCATTCCTAACTTTGGTTAGGTTGATGATTTTAAAACTGCATCATGAATCAACACTTAACAAATATTTCAGACCAGGTAAGAAACATTTCCTGGTGATACAGGATGGCCAATGAACACAATGGATGACAGTTAATTATACATTATGTTACCAGAGAATGTGTTATAACTGTTAGGCTTTGGTAGTGCTAATAGTCGCATCAGGAAAACTGGCACCATTTGAAAACTAGGACTTTATTTTCATCTTCTTACTGCAGCATAGGTTTAAATAAGATATAGTGGTTTGGTTGTCTCTTGTTTAAGTATTTGTAAATGAGATTTAAATTTTTTCCCCCCCAAAGGAACAGGAACTCGCCATGGGTGCTCAACTCTATCAG
Organism: Protopterus annectens; assembly: GCF_019279795.1. Lineage (NCBI taxonomy): Eukaryota > Metazoa > Chordata > Ceratodontiformes > Protopteridae > Protopterus > Protopterus annectens. Next base: position 891,264,445 of record NC_056746.1, read on the forward strand.
TGCTTTTAGCGCGATTGCAGTTGCCATTAAAAGCTGATCAGGAACAGGGTTGTCTTGTGTAACAATGACATACATGGGTGGGGATTGGGCAAACCTGAACTGTACTTCCAAAGTAGGGGCACGAGAAAGTGATACTATCTGAAAAACATAACACATTTTGTACCAGCAATGTGCAGTAACTAAAATGTAATTTCAGAAACCATTATCACTAATATGAACATGATGCAAATCCTGGCATCAACTACAGATCAATAACTAATAAAAAACAAATCTAATCAAAAGCCAGAGTTCCAAATTACATGCACTTCCTTACCCATCTGTTTTTCTGTGAAGAATAATGCCAGTAACAAATAAGTAAAGGAAATGACTGCCAAGCATCTTGGATTCATATGGGATGCAAGTCCTGCTCACAGACACAAGACTCGACTCAACATCCTTATTTGTTGGCTGCTGGCCTCCTGCTAATCACACATTGGCTTCGCCTTGAATTACCGTTTTTCTTTTCTAACTTACCAGCTCTGTCTATGTCACTCGGACAAGCAGTCAGGCAGTGATGTCATGACATACAACCATACACCAGCAATGCGTGATGATGTCAGCATTCACTTAAAAAAGGAAATAAATCAAAAAAACAAAACTGGTATTTAAAGGGGTCACTTTGGAATTCGTGGCACACTATTATTTTGCCCCCAAACCAGGAAATACCAAGGAATTCGGTACAGTTGAAAGGTATGCTTGTAACTACCATTTAAATACAAACACCTAACTTTAAAAAATAACTTTCTTAAACAGGAAAGTACAATAAAACAAACAACTGCTTATATGTGGAACTTATCTGCTTAGCAAAGGAACATCACAAGCCAAACAATGATCCTCAAAAGCAGGAAGAGTGGTGCTCCCTTCAACAGCAAGAAAGCTCTGAAGGGCTTGGCCCCTAAACCTATCTTTTAAGTCAGCTCAGACTGTTGGTTTGGGCACATGGAAGGTGCCCTGAAGCTTTGGAAGCTTGTTAGGATATAACTCATATAGCTAAGGCTACTGCAGCAGTTATCAATATGATGCACATAAGTGGTTCTCCACTTATAGTGAGTTGTTAGGCAAAGGAAACAAACACGAAGAAACAAGATGACACTATCTGAATGTTAATAAAGGTTCAAATTTAGAACTTTCCTCGAAACTTCAGAAGGCGTACAGAGAACACTATCTTTATGACTAACAGTGGTTAGTCTGTTACATGCATAGTTTGCAGGGCCAGAGATGAGGCTAGGAACAATAACATATTCACATTTTCTGGCCACTGCCACTCTTCCAGTACCATCTGATGAGGAAAATCTGGACACTGTGCGGCATTCTGTGCCCTCACAAGCATGTCATCCAGTAACATCTGTCATCCCACATATGATCTTTAATGAAATGAGAAATGGTATTGTAAAATGCCCCTGTCACCACTTTTGCAATGATGCCTGTCACTATCCACATGTCCTTGTCTGCATCTAAATCAGTCACTATCCATATGTCTCTGTCTGGATTTGACACCATTCCCAATGCATGTGCTCCTACATACAATGAAACCTTTCACCACTCATGTGCTCCTGCTTGCACCTGACAGCACTCTCCATGCACGTGCTCATGTATACATTGAAATATCTCAGTATTAACATGTACTAGTAGCACAGAAGAATAAATCCTTGACTACATCCCAGGTGACCAGAGTTCAACTGCTGGATGGAGCACTTGATGTCGCAGGCAGGGAGGATGGGTGTGTCCATCCATTGGTGGTGAGGGGATGGTGGCTCCCACTCAGCTCATGCTGCTGTTGTAATGACAGGGCCTCAGCTGGAGAATGGAAGCCCATCATGATGCAAGGAACTGGTGCTGGGAAGACATTGGTGGGTCCAGGGCCAGCCTTAGGTCAACTGGTGCCCTAGATAAAAGGGTTCTGTGGCTGTCACACACACACACACACACACACACACACACACACACACACACACACACACACACACACACACACACACACACACACACACACACACACACACACACACACACACACACACACACCACCCAATGCCCTCCATCCTGGCTTACCTACACCATCTAGATTACTTTTTTCTTCCTTTTCTCACAGTTTGCTTACTCTTAAGTTTTTTTTTCCTGCATTTATTCATTTATTGAACACATTCTAAGAGGCAAGACTGCTCTCAGATCACTTTGTTGGAAATTACTGCATTAAGCCATGGGGATCTAGTTGCTCTGAGGTGTATTTTACAGTTTTTTAAACAATCTTTTCATTCAATGATGGCCTGAACAAAAACTATAATTAAGGGGAGAAATTCAGTCCTGTTCTTCAGCTTTGGTTTTCCCAGAATCCTTTTAACTCACCCAAACTGATCAAGACTCACTGTAATAACTAAATTAAACTGGGGTCTACGGACTTATAGGCACCAGAAGCCATGGGACCATAAATTATCTGATGTGCATTTCAGAACTTTTTTCCTACCTTTTGAGTTAATGATGACCTAAACAAAAATGATCATACATAAGGAAAAAACAAACAATCATACTTTTTTATTTCAGTGAAGAAATTAATTGTATCCAAGGCTTAATGCTCAAAGTTAACCAAATAGGAGTGCACAATAAATACAGAAGACAAATTCTTGGCATGACACACAAATCATATCTGGAAGTAATACCTGCCTCCCTACACCACCTTAAAAAAGGTAGTCACTTTCTACACAAACCCATCTGGTGTTAAATTGGGATGAAAAGTAAGGAACAAATGGCTACATACATTTCAAGTCACTGTTGCCCTATATATATATACATATATATATATATATATATATATATATATATATATATATATATGTGTGTGTGTGTGTGTGTGTGATCAGACCTCCTCACCCCTGCCTGAAAAGACAGCCACCTTATACCACCTTCTTGTGTACCCCTCTGATGTCAGACTTGGACAAAACTGAAAAAAAAAAAAAGAACATATTTGCTATTAGACACATACATAAACAGGATGTTTCTTTAACCCCCCCCCCCCAACCTGTACATGCATCTCATGTTTGATTGTGAGGAATATGAAAAAAAAAAACAATAATTACAATGTTTCCAACTTACTTTTAGACAGTATGCTGCTCCTGTACAAGCTCAGTGATCCTCTGTGCAGTCCTCTGAAGTTTGTGAGAAAAATTAAAGAAATGACCACACTCTCCCCAGCCAAACACAAGACAGTGATTGCTGAGGATTTGGGGGGGGGGTTAAAGAAATAATTCCATCATCCCCTGCTCCCCACATAAGCTAGAGTGACCTTCTGTGTACACCTCTGAGCAGTACTGGTTTTAGACTAGGTGGGGTTCAGGGCACAGGCCAGTACTAAGATTGTGTCAAAATCCACGTAAACAACCTTTGTGTTTGGTGGCCACCAGCCACATCCCCCAAAAGCTCTAAAGCTCTGGGTATTCTGTGATACATTTTATCCCCCACCACTTTTATTTTTGAGAAATGACTGTAAAGTAACAAAAGGGTCACTTACTTTCATCCAGACAACCCCCACCAACTAGTTATGGCAACATCTATGCACAATTCAGATTGTCATAAAAGTGGGTGGCTATGTAACACATTTCACCTTTGTTCAAAGCAGAGTTTCCACACATTAAAATATTCCAAGTTGCTTCACACAAATCAGATTAGTCCTGCAAAGCCAGAAAAATAAGCAAACAACAGCAGGCCGATAGTCATTTTCCTCATCAGACAACCTCAACAATTACAGCTTCTCTGTCTATACATATCAGGTGTCAAGTTAAGTAGTCCATCTTTTACTTCTCACAAATGCACACCAGTCCAGCCAAAACAGAACTGACTGTTTAAAACTGAGCAAAACACAAGAGCTTCAGTTACTTTCCTCCAGCCAACCCCAACCCCATAGCTCTCAACCTATTAACTTCAAAATCAGTACAAAACCAAAAATAAAAAAGACACATTTTAAAATATAAGTAGTAGCAACATAAGGAGTTGAAAAGGAAATATGAAATGACATGCATTTTCTGAAGCAAAAGAGGTCTTAATTATTTCCATTATTTATTAGATGCAATCCACCACCTTTGCTCCCAAACTTACCAGCTCTTCTTAGGGATTTGTGAGGGACAGAACATAATTTTGTGGCAAAATCATGAACAGTTATAAGGTATGCTGAACCCTAACCAGCGGTTATAACCATGAGGTTGGATGTTCATATAATAAGTTTCACCTTTGCAAGTTTCTTTCCACGCAGACAAGTTAACTTGTCACATGGCCACACATTAATGGATTCCAAGTTGCACCACACAAATCTCAAAGTGGAAGCCTGCCATAAATAATGTAGGAAATATCTGGTTCATCACCCCTACCCAGAAAGCTACACTCTCATCATTTACCATAGCATCTAATAATGGCACAATAATTTTCCCACAAAGTAATACAAAACTATTAGGTGTAATTGTTGACAATAACCTTAAGTTTGATGCTCACATCAACAAAAGCATTAAAACAGTCAACAAAAAGCTAGGATCTCTATATAGAATTAAGGCATTTCTAACCCCAACTGCTAGGACAGTTATTGCCGAACACATTTACTTTCAACCCTTCTTTATGCCTCCCCAATCTATACAAACTTGAGTAAGTCTGACCTCAATAAACTCAATAGCTGCTACAACACCATAGCCAGATTTGCCACAGGCTCAGCATATAGAACCCACCACTGTATTAACCTATGATCTCTAGGCTGGCTAGAGTTTCCCTCTCAAATCCAGTATAATCAATTAATAAGAGACCACAAAGTCCTCCATCAGCCTGACAGCACACCCATACTCAAAAATATAATTACTCCTTACAGTAACCTAAAACCTCTCCGGTCTTCGACAAAATACTGGCACAAACTGCTAAATCTAAAAAGTCAGCAGGTGACTCATTGTTTTGCAACTCTGTTGGAACAATCTGGAATCGGCTCCCTGCCGAACTTACAGCAAACCAGGCTATTAACCAATTTAAAACATCTCTCAAAAAATTCCTAAAAAGTCAGTGGCTGTGCCCCTGTACCAACCCTGACTAACCAGCTTACCACTCTCTTCACTACCTGGCTATCTGTAAAATAGTCAATGTTTCAGACTTAGTCTCATTCTCATATGTATTATTCTACTGAAAGACATGCTACCTTTTTCAGCCTTGTACCACTGAAAATGTCTAAGTTTGAACAAGAAAACTACAATGTTAAGTATGTATGTATTCCAAGTATGCATACAATCCTATAATTCTGTATTGGTATCTATATGTGACTGTATAAAACTGTTACACGATCTTGAAACAACGATCCAAAAAGAAGGCACAAGTGTCCGAAGGTAGATCAAGGAGTAAAAAAGTGGTTAACTGTAGTTATCTTAACACAAGTTTTATTAATGTAAAATAAATCCACAGCGTTTTCGCTACTATAAAGCTTAGTAGCTTCATCAGGGAAACAAAAAGCAGTGTGGCGCCAAAATTCAAATTTTAAATGCAATTCACATCACAACTGTAAAGCGTCACTTCCGCATGACCCAAATAGTACAATATTCGCAGTGTTAAAGTACAAAAAACATGAAAAATAAAATGTTGGTCAGCATTAAAATTACATAAAAACAAAACTTGTGACAGTAGTACTTTCTCTAATTCCGTAATCGGGCCAGATAGCGTAAGTCTATTAGCACCAAATTACGGAAATATGTGCTCATGCATACCCACAGGAACAATTGTTACAAGAACAAGACATGTTGTACACAAATAGTTAATAAATGTCTTAGTACTAAAAATGGCCAGTACTAATAACATGAACTGTAATGTAGAATATAACAACTGTTGTCATATAGAGCTAATATAATGACAATCGTAATAATATACTAATATAAACTAATTAAAAATATATAAAAAGTATAACATTAGATGACTGTAATGAAGTGAGTAAAGTCATCTCAGATAACTTTTAAATTTTAAGAAGCACGAGATGTTGCAGTTTTCATTTAAACCAGGATAGTGAAACGCCTCCAATTTTATCTGCCATTCAAGTTCTCTAATTTCTAAAATTAATGCCACTGGACCCCCCCCTGTTGTTAAGTGGGCCATGGTCAATAGCTATAAAATGAAAGCTGTGCCCTATATTGAGATTTATATGTTTAGCTAGAGCATTGTCCATTTTACCCTTCCGAATGGCATACATATGTTGGTAAATTCTCTCTTTAAATTTCCGATCTGTTTTACCAACATAGTACGCTGGACAGCAATCACAAAGGACTAAATAGACTATGGACTTAGTCTCACAGTTAATTTTGTGATGGATACTATATTTTCTTTCCCTTATTTGGAAAGAACTTCCTGTCCTTAAACAACTGCACCAGTTACAGTGGCCACACATAAAAGTGCCTTTCTGTTTGAGAAATAGGTCAGTGTTATTATGTTTCTCCAGAAGAGTTTTTAAATTATTCCCTCTCCTGTATACTATCAGAGGATGACTACCTAATTTCTCTGATAGTAGATTGTTGCTGGAGATGAAATACCAGTTCTTGTGAATAATAGAGCATATCTGATTAGAATCTGTACTAAACATTGTGATGAAACTAGCAGAGAACTTTGGAAGTTCATTAGTTGTTTGGACCAAAGAAGTGTTAGCAACCATATTCAAGACCTCTGGTGGATTAACAAGGACATCAACTAAAATGTCAGACTTGCTGTCTAAAAGAGGTTTATAAAAACCTCCTATCCTCTTGTTTTTTACTTCTTGTGTTAATTCATCTATTAGTACCTCAGGGTAGTCACGGCTGATAAACATCTCAGCCAAAAGTTGACATTCTGCTTCAAACCTGGCATCAGTACTACACATCTTAGCCGCTCTTTTAAGCTGTCCTTTAACTATAGATCTTTTTTGCTTAAATGGGTGTTGACTGGAAAAATGAAGGAATGAATTGCAATAGGTTGATTTTCTATAGATAGAAGATGTTAGAGAACCATTCAATGAGTCTTTTTCCAGTTTAACATCTAGATAATCTATAGATGAGGTGGAAAAACTATGTGTGAACTTGAAGAAGTGAGTAGTGTTGTTCATATATTCTACCAGACCCACAGCTTCCTCTGCTGTACCTTTGAATAATATAAAAATATCATCAAGGTATCTGGTATAGTAAACCAACTGATGTTTAAAGTCTACATTGTTTAGAATAAACTGTCTCTCCCAATGAGCTACAAAAGCATTGGCAACACTGGTGCCGCAAGGGGACCCCATTGCAATACCTTGCGTCTGTAGGTAGTATTGCTTCTCAAAAATAAAGAAATTAGATGTTAGAATGATCTCCAAAAGTTTGGAGACAGTATCAATCTCATTTTTGGGGGCACCTAAATAGGTCATAACATTAGCTACCCATTCAGTAGCCTCCAAATGTGGAATGGATGTATAAAGGTCCACAATGTCTATAGTGAGGAAGTTACAGGAGTAGTCCATTGTGACCCTATTGATGTCACCAAGAAAAGACCAGGAGTCCTTACATATTCCTGAGACATTTTTGAGGTACTTGGATAGGATACTATCAACTAGACGTGCACTGGGATGGGTCATAGAAGATCTACCATCTACCAAGGCTCGCATAGGTGGATTGTGTAAATCTTTATGAATTTTCGGAATTCCGAAAATAGTGGGAACCTTAGGAGATGTAATATCTATGAAATGGTAAGTGTCAAGATCTATCTTGCCAGCAAGGAAAAGGTCTCTAAAATAACCTCTATTTCTAGAATAAGTGATATTCATTTCATTTAGGGAAGATGGTTTATAAGCCGGACTATCCAATATTTTTAACATCTTCTCTGTATAATCTACGTTATCAAAAATGACCAGCCCACCCCCTTTATCTGGTTTAGAGACTCTCACTGGCAGGTTACAGAGATCATTCAACAAAGACTTTTGAACCTTAGTGATGTTATCTTTCTGTTGTCTAGAGAAGAGTGCATGGTTCCTCTCCAAGTGTCTCAAATCAAACTCACATGCTCTCTCAAATAAGTAAAGTTCAGGATGTAATGGCGGGTTAAAAACACTCAACAATTTAAGATTAGAAGGACCTTGACCTACAGGGGTAGAAAACAACAAGCCCAAGTTAAGTTTACGTACAAAACACTTTAAGTCTATTATAGTTTTTGTTAAGTTGAAATTGTGACTAGGCACAAAAGTGTTACCAAGAGCCAGCAAATCCACTAGTTCTTGTTCTAGTGACATGCTGGAAAAGTTGTAAATTTTAAAATCTCCCTTGGTGTTGAATACAATATTCAAGGCAGTATTATGTCCAATGTCCAAGTCCAAGTCTAAGTCCGACGATTGTTCCAATGTCTGTTCTTGTTCCCAGGCTGGCGAGTGTTGTCGCGCTGCCCTAAAAAACCATTGGTGTTGTCATTATTACAGTGGTCAAGTTCTCCATCCCTTGGGTGATGAGAAATATTGTTAGATTTATTGTTCCTGTTTGCTTTAATTCTATTACTCCGACGAGGGCCTTGGGCAAGGCCAGTGTCATTGTCTTCTTGGATGGTATCCAAGTTAGGACCATGAGATTGATCAAGATTACTGCCATCACTGGAAGATATGAAATCTGTGGTTGAAGTCCCATTGTGAGTGATAGGTAACTCTAGCTTAACATAGGCTCTGTTCTGTTGGTAACTAAGTCTGTCTCTACTTAGTTTTTTAGATTTATTAGCCTTAAGTTTAGTTAATAATGCATCAATGCTGTTAAAAATACGAGCGTAGTCGTATTTATATCTGACAAAGTCCAGGTCTAGTTTAATCTGGTTGTCCAAGTCATTAATTTCAGCTGTAAGTGTGGTTATACAAATAGAGTAATGTTTAACCATTAACTCTAAAAGTTGTATACCTTGCTGGTCAAACAGAGCTTTTAAATCAGATAAGAAAGCAGCATCAACAAATAGTCCTGTAGGAGCAAATGTGCTTCGCAAACCTTTTGGAATAATTTTTTCATGCAAGCATTGTTTAAAATAACAGACTTCTAACTGTAGCTTTCTTAATTTTAGCAGTTTAAGGTCAAATACCTTTAGTTTATTCGCTATCGAATCGATAGTTGTAGAGGTATCACCCGTGTTCCTTGCCGGTAGTTCCTGGGAAGGATGTTGAGAAAATGTGAAAGAATCCATATCCCCGATCCACTCTCGCAGTGTGGGAACCCCTATAAGCACAGGATTCGGGTTGCCAGGTACTTCCCTGGTTTCTAAAGCGACATTATTAGCTCCAGATGTATCTGATTCCATTCGGAAGTTAGAGCCAGGGCTTCTGATAGTGGAATTTGTTGAAATAGGTTGAGCAGCTGGAATAGAACCCAAACTGGTATTGGAAGATGAGCCATGCTGTGTAGTGAAGCTCCCGTTAAACTGCTGGTTGTGACCATTTGAAAGTCTGTGGTCAAACTTATCTAAGCGTGCATTAAGCGTGTCTAATCGCTGTGTTATAGAAGCAAGTAAGGACGGCATATCAAGATTGTCCATAGAGTCATCTGAATTAGTTGGTCCAAAAATGTTCGGACTCCTTGGGCTATTCGGACCTCCTGTAGCCATGACAAATTGAGACACACAGACTGTTACACGATCTTGAAACAACGATCCAAAAAGAAGGCACAAGTGTCCGAAGGTAGATCAAGGAATAAAAAAGTGGTAAACTGCAGTTATCTTAACGCAAGTTTTATTAATGTAAAATAAATCCACAGCGTTTTCGCTACTATAAAGCTTAGTAGCTTCTTCAGGGAAACAAAAAGCAGTGTGGCGCCAAAATTCAAATTTTAAATGCAATTCACATCACAACTGTAAAGTGTCACTTCCGCATGACCCAAATAGTACAATATTCGCAGTGTTAAAATGCAAAAAACATGAAAAATAAAATGTTGGTCAGCATTAAAATTACATAAAAAAAAAACTTGTGACAGTAGTACAGTAGGTGTTTCAGGAATATGTAAAGACTCTTGGTCTTTTCTTGCTGACATTAACAGGTTTACTATAGACCACTCCTGCAACTTCCTTACTATAGACATTGTGGACCTTTATACGTCCATCCCTCATTTGGAGGCCACAGAATGGGTAGCTAGTGTTATGGCTTATTTAGGTGCCCCCAAAAATGAGATTGACACTGTCTCTGAACTTTTGGAGATTATTTTAACATCTAATTTTTTTATTTTTGAGAAGCAATATTATTTGCAGACACAAGGCATCGCTATGGGGTCACCTTGCGGCACTAGTGTAGCCAATGCCTTTGTAGCATATTGGGAGAGACAGTTTATTTTAAACAATTCAGACTTTAAACATCAGTTGGCTTACTACACCAGATACCTTGATGATATTTTTATATTTAAGGGTACTGCAGAGGAAGCTGCGGGTCTGGTAGAATATATGAACAACACTACTCACTTCTTCAAGTTCACACATAGTTTTTCCACCTCATCTATAGATTATCTAGATGTTAAACTGGAAAAAGACTCATTGAATGGTTCTCTAACATCTTCTATCTATAGAAAATCAACCTATTGCAATTCATTCCTTCATTTTTCCAGTCAACACCCATTTAAGCAAAAAAGATCTATAGTTAAAGGACAGCTTATAAGAGCGGCTAAGATGTGTAGTACTGATGCCAGGTTTGAAGCAGAATGTCAACTTTTGGCTGAGATGTTTATCAGCCGTGACTACCCTGAGGTACTAATAGATGAATTAACCACAAGAAGTAAAAAACAAGGTAATAGGAGGTTTTTATAAACCTCTTTTAGACAGCAAGTCTGACATTTTAGTTGATGTCCTTGTTAATCCACCAGAGGTCTTGAATATGGTTGCTAACACTTCTTTGGTCCAAACAACTAATGAACTTCCAAAGTTCTCTGCTAGTTTCATCACAATATTTAGTACAGATTCTAATCAGATATGCTCTATTATTCACAAGAACTGGTATTTCATCTCCAGCAACAATCTACTATCAGAGAAATTAGGTAGTCATCCTCTGACAGTTTACAGGAGAGGGAATAATTTAAAAACTCTTCTGGAGAAACATAATAACACTGACCTATTTCTCAAACAGAAAGGCACTTTTATGTGTGGCCACTGTAACTGGTGCAGTTGTTTAAGGACAGGAAGTTCTTTCCAAATAAGGGGAAGAAAATATAGTATCCATCACAAAATTAACTGTGAGACTAAGTCCATAGTCTATTTAGTCCTTTGTGATTGCTGTCCGGCACACTATGTTGGTAAAACAGATCGGAAATTTAAAGAGAGAATTTACCAACATATGTACGCCATTCGGAAGGGTAAAACGGACAATGCTCTAGCTAAACATATAAATCTCAATATAGGGCACAGCTTTCATTTTATAGCTATTGACCATGGCCCACTTAACAACGGGGGGGGGGGGGTCCAGTGGCATTAATTTTAGAAATTAGAGAACTTGAATGGCAGATAAAATTGGAGGCGTTTCACTATCCTGGTTTAAATGAAAACTGCAACATCTCGTGCTTCTTAAAATTTAAAAGTTATCTGAGATGACTTTACTCACTTCATTACAGTCATCTAATGTTATACTTTTTATATATTTTTAATTAGTTTATATTAGTATATTATTACGATTGTCATTATATTAGCTCTATATGACAACAGTTGTTATATTCTACATTACAGTTCATGTTATTAGTACTGGCCATTTTTAGTACTAAGACATTTATTAACTATTTGTGTACAACATTTAGTCTTGTTCTTGTAACAATTGTTCCTGTGGGTATGCATGAGCACATATTTCCGTAATTTGGTGCTAATAGACTTACGCTATCTGGCCCAATTATGGAATTAGAAAAAGTACTACTGTCACAAGTTTTGTTTTTATGTAATTTTAATGCTGACCAACATTTTATTTTTCATGTTTTTTGCATTTTAACACTGCGAATATTGTACTATTTGGGTCATGCGGAAGTGACGCTTTACAGTTGTGATGTGAATTGCATTTAAAATTTGAATTTTGGCGTCACACTGCTTTTTGTTTCTCTGAAGAAGCTACTAAGCTTTATAGTAGCGAAAACGCTGTAGATTTATTTTACATTAATAAAACTTGTGTTAAGATAACTGCAGGTTACCACTTTTTTACTCCTTGATCTACTTTCGGACACTTGTGCCTTCTTTTTTTTTTCAAAACAGGTTTATTGTTTTAACATATAAGAGAAATATCATAACAATTTTATACAAGTAATTAAAAATAGGTATTATTATAATATTCAACAAAACAACTAAAGTATTTACAAAGACATCCACTACAATCAGATCAATTAATTAAACTAAAATACCGTGCTATTGAAATTAGAATTTTTTTAACAGATTTTTAAATTATCCCATACAATATAATATGATGTTTTTCTAGTTGTTCTCATTCTAATTGTGCTTATTTCCATATGGCACATTATATTCATAATATTTTAAATTCATTGAACGAAGGAGGTGTATCTGAAATCCAATTTCTAGTTATTATTTTCCTGGCCACTGCTAGGATAGACCATAACAAGGGAAGCTTAATCTTTTTAACACATTGAGGTACAGGTGTGTTGAATAATATAAGAGACTTAGAAATAATGAAATTATCTGTAAAAAGAGCCTGCAAAAATTCATTAATTGACTTCCAGTATTCTTTCAACTTCATACAGTCATAAAACATATGAGCCCAGTCAGCATTAATTTCTACATAGGTTCATAGGTTCATAGATTAGTACTAAGCTAACTGCCCTTGCGAGCCATTTTAAGCCTAGCCAATTATCCCTTGTGAGACTCAAACCCTGCACCTTGTGTTTGTAAGGCAAACACCTTAACCATTAGGCCACCCTCCCAACCCCTTGTCTGATAATTTTATGTATATATGAAAGTTTACCTTTATCAGAAACTTTATGCTGTAAATTTAATATCAAGTAATCAATCAGTTTTGGAATAGATTCTTTAACTGTTATAGACATTAGATCTATTCTATCAATGAGATGTTGTCTAAAGATCTGATCTCTTACATAGATTATCTTTATTATTTATTTTATTCATCATCAAAGGTGTATAAAAAGATCTATGTAAAAATTTCCATGTATAAAGTCTCCAGACAATGGAAGATGTAGTTCTATAAGCAGATTCCAATATATATTGTTTATCTTGTTGAGTTGGTGGGTCCCCATTAATAGAGGTGAAATAATTCCAGTATGAATCTACACTGTAAAAAGTTTCTTGTCTGATAATTTTATGTATATATGAAAGTTTACCTTTATCAGAAACCTTATGCTGTAAATTTAATATCAAGTAATCAATCAGTTTTGGAATAGATTCTTTAACTGTTATAGACATTAGATCTATTCTATCAATGAGATGCTGTCTAAAGATCTGATCCTCTAACCAGCAAGTTTCTCTTAGATCAAATTCTTGTTTTAAGAAATCTAGATTTTTAACTTTATTATCAGATATCAGCCGATACCAGTACTTTAGATCATTATCTATAGCTAAATGAGCTCCTTCAGAAGTAGATGACATAAGCATACCCTGAGTATACATTATAGGGAATACAATAAAATTCCATTCCCTATACTTAGGGTGCATGAATATAAAGTTACGATAACTAATAATAATATTTAATGGGTAACAAACCATATGTTTAGGCGTAATAGGTGAAGTACAAAATTCCTTTAGCAACCACAACATGGAGTTATTTACAATCATATTTTTATGTGTTAAGGAGATTTTCATGAAGTGCATACTAATTAGCTCCCAATAATCTTTCCATTTTGATATATGACTGATCTATTAATAAAGTAATAACTTTTATAATAGAAGAGATAATATATAAATTAAAGTCTGGAAAAGAAATACCCCATTGAGACCAGCTATTAGTATGTTTCTTTAATGCAATCCTAGGTCTATTAGGTGCCCATAAGAAATTTAACATTAGTGTATTCAGTTTCTTGATAATTATTTTTGTAGGTGAAAGTATTATTGATTGTATTAAGTATAAAATCTTGGGAATATTATCATTTTAATAATTGTAAGTCTCTCCTCCATAGTAAAAAACATTTTTTTCCATGTATTAAAAAGATTTTGTATATTAAGAAAACAGGTATTATAGTTATTATATATAATAGATTTAATATCTTTAGATAGTATTATACCTAAATAAGTTATCTGACCTGAATTGGGTACATATTTAGTAAAATCACTAATGAGAATATTTTTTCGTATATATAGGTAGTATTTTAGTTTTTCTTCATTGAATATTAAACCAGAAATACTTTTAAAATTCATCATTTTATCAAATAAAGACTGCATAGAAGAATTAGATCCTGCTGATGTAATTAGAACATCATCTGCAAAAGTTGAATTTTTGATGTTGTATTTTCATCTATTTCAAAACCCTCTATGTCAGTACTGTTTCTAATCAAATTAGCCCAAGGCTCCATTACTAAAGCGAATAATAGTGGAGAAAGTGGACATCCTTGCTTTGTACCTTTAAGAATGGGTATTTTTTGTGAAACATATGTTCCTACCTTAATATAAGCCAGCGTTCCTTTGTATAAATGCTCAATTAAATTTACAAATGCATCCGAGAAGTTTGTGCATTTCAGTAAGGTAAACAGATAGTCCCAACTTACTGAATCAAATGCTGAACCTATATCAAGACTAATAAGTGTTAAATCTTTCTTTTTCCTATTTGCAAAATCAATTAATGTTAAAGTTCTTCTTATATTATCAAAAGTATTTCTATTTACAATGAAGCCCGTCTGATCTATATCTATAATGCCGGGATGATTGTCTTCAATCTATCAGCAAAAATACTCATAAACATTTTATAATCAACATTAAGTAATGAGATGGGTCGATATGAAGAACATCTAGTTGGATCTTTATTAGGTTTTAAAATTGGTGAAATAAATGTATATTGCCAAGATGGGGGTTATTAACTCAGTTTGGGCCAAAATAAAACCTTATGTATTAATGAATATGTAGTTTTAGAAAGGATTTTATATATCTCGGTATAATACCATCATTACCGGTGCTTTGTTTGATTTAAGCTTCTTTATTTGTGTAATAACTTCTGTATATGAAATACTCTTGTCCAATAGTTTAATCTGTTGTTTATTAAGCTTTTTATTCATGTTTGTGGTTATAAACTCCTTTATTTTATCTTTAGGTTCCATGTTAATGTTGTTATGGTTAATCTTGTGAAAGTGATTTCTAAATTCATCCAGTATTTCTGGTATACTAGAAACATTCTTCTTTTCCTTAGAGAAAAGATTTCTTTGATATGGTTTTGTTTATTCAATCTTTTGTTTTATTTTTAAGTCTATGTAAGTATTTGGGGCTTATTGAATAAGACAAAAACTTGTATTTCTCTAAAGTTATTTTAACTTTATGAGTTAAAATTTCTTTGTATTTCTCATTTAGTTTGTTTATTTCTTCAATAACTTTCTTGTCCATAATATTTTCTTTATTATTATGTTTATAAGAGTCTAATTTACTTTGAATATCTAACAATTCCTTATCCAAAGATTTCCTTTTATTATTATACCATCTGATACTTTGTCCATATAGATATGATTTTAAGGCATCCCAAACATAGACAATGGAGACTTCAGGAGTATTATTTATGTCTAGAAAATGTTGTACTTCTGAAAGTATATATTCTTTATAGTCTTTTAGCTGAGTTAAGTATGCTGGTATCCTTTTGATCTGAACATTATGAGTATTTTTTATCATGAATTCAAAAACAATTGAGTTATGATCAGATATAGGACATGAAATGATTTTGGAATTAATTAAATCTGTTACCATCTGGTTAGAAATAAAGACCTTATCTATTTTTGAATAAGTTTTGTATCTGTTAGAAAAAAGGTGTATGGTAATGATTTTGAATCTATCTGATTATTAATATCATTCAAATGATAAGAATTAGCAAAATCATTTAAATGTTTTGCATTAGATGTAATTCTTCTTTTCCTTATAGTGGTAGTATCACTTTCATGTAGTATACAATTAAAATCACCAGCTAAAATAATATCCCTATAGAGAATGATATGATCTTATCAATATGATGTTTCACTGTATTAATACCAATTCCAGGTATCCAATATACATTAATTAAAGTGTAAGTCTTCCCATTAATTTGTATTGTAACCATACAAAACATTCCTTTGTCATCCTGATAAGACTTAATGGTTTTAGGAATGGGCATACTTTTATTCCATAAAATAGCCACTCCTCTTTTTTTCTGAGTGTGCTCTGAACTAACCAATACTGTATACATATTAGTGGCTAGTTTATCAATATCTTTTTTCAAGAGATGGGTTTCTTGCAGGAAGACTAGATTGGCCTTGTGTAAATTAATGTATCTTATTAGGCTTGCCCTTTTACACGGATTATTCAATCCATTAATGTTTAAAGAAATTCCTTTTAAAGATGTCATTTGGCATTGTTAAAACTCAAGAATCTTATGGTCGAAATAACAAATAACAAGATAAATAATGTTACATCTCCTCTTTTAGGTGTACCTTTAAATATAGCTGTATTTATTAAATCTCTTATGGGATTTTGTATAGGATTCAATTTTGTTTGTAGTGACAATGAGTGTACAAAATATATTGTGGATGTCAAAACTATATACATATAACAATGAAAAAGTGAAAATAATGTAAGGATTAAACCTTGCATCCAGCCTGGAGTTGAAAACTCCAACTTAGAGTAGTATTTACTACTCAAGTTAACCCCCTACCCTAAGCAGCAGTACCTCAAGCTACCACCTTATCAATTTAATACTAGTTATATTTAACTGAGGTTAACAGTTTTCAATTCAATTATCTATCAAGACAAAACTACACATTTGGTAAAATAGCATCATATAAACTAAAATAAACTTTTTTTTTTTTTTTTTAAAAACTGTTCATACTACTATATAGATCTATGTAATATATAACACTTGTATTCAAATAGCATTCAAATAATCTTGATGTTAGAAATCAAGAGGAGAGAAAATTAGGTTCTAACATTCATTTAAATCAAAAACATTGGCTAATATGATTCAGACATTACATATATTAAGATGCATCTATTTTCTGTCATGTGAATACTATTAACGGCTTCCAAAAAAAAAAAAATCTTGAATTGTTTGTATATGAGCATTTACTTAAACTCATTATTGTCAATAGAGTAAAATATTGTATTCATAAAAATTATTATAAATCATATTGCATAGTTATGCAAATTCTCAGAAACACTTGCATTATTAAATAATAAAAAAAAAAAAAAAAAAAAAAAAAAGCCATCACACATATACACACAGACACACACACACACACACACACACACATACACATACACACACACACACACACACACACACACACACACACATATATATATATATATATATATATATATATATATATATCTGATCTCACTGAGTTATGTCCTTGTTGAGCACTATCCTATTTGCTGTCCCTAGAATAAATCTGTCTGCTTTATAGAAAATAATGCACAGCAAACACATTTTAGTAACCAGATTTTACAATCATGCTAACCTACTGCTTTAAAATATATCACATGACATTTCTTCCAGAATAGAATTATAAAATTGTTTATGCTTGTCAATCAGATGAATTAAATGAATTATAATAAAGTATATGTTTGGAACACAAGTTTTTAACACAGATTATTATGCTGCTGTTAAGCAGATTTTCAAAAACATTTAAATAAATGTTTCATTTTCTATGCCTTCTAAAATAAGACATTTACTTACTACAAGAAACTACATCATTTAAATTCATTATAACTGACATATTTTATGAATAGAGTATTTTTCCTGAATCTGTGGTGTGTCAGTATGATAACTAGGTCAGAGGTTATACTAACTGCTTTCAGTTTCTCTGTGAGAATTCTGTGAGTTGAAGCTTTTGATGCAGCTCATGGACACTGTGCATGAGACAGCCCACATCCCAGATTGTCTCCCTTAACATTTTGGCGGGAAACTTATTAAAACTTGTGGCAAACATTCATTTTGTCAATAGAGTAAAATATTGTATTCATAGAAATTATTATAACTCATATTGGATAATTATGCAGATTCTCAGAAACACTTGCATTATTATATAAAAAAAAAAAAAAAAAAAGCCATCACACTCACACACACACACACATATATATATATATATATATATATATATATGATCTCACTGAGTTGTGTCTTTGTTGAGCACTATCCTACTTGCTGTCCCTAGAATAAATCTGTCTGCTTTATACAAAATAATGCACAGCAAACACATATTAGTAACCAGATTTTACAATCATGCTAACCTACTGCTTTAAAATATATCACATGACATTTCTTCCAGAATAGAGTTATAAGATTATTTATGCTTGTCAATCAGATGAATTAAATGAGTTATAGTAAAGTATATGTTTGGAACACAAATTTTTAACACAGATTATTATGCTGCTGTTAAGTAGATTTTCAAAAACATTTAAATAAATGTTTCATTTTCTATGCCTTCTAAAATAAGACATTTACTTACTACAAGAAACTACATCATTTAAACTCATTATAACTGACATATTTTATGAATAGAGTATTTTCCTGACTCTGTGGTGTGTCAGTATGATAACTATGTCAAAGGTTATACTAACTGCTTTCAGTTTCTCTGTGAGAATTCTGAGTTGAAGCTTCTGAAGTAATTCATGGACACTGTGCATGAGACAACCCACATCTCAGATTGTCTCTCTTAACATTTTGGTGGGAAACTTATTAAAAACTAGTGACAAACATTCATTTAGCAGTGTAAATGCATCTAAACATGACAAAACCTTCACAATGTATTCCACAGACCATTACAGCCTCTTACTTCTTTTCAGAAAGAGAAACAAATTGAATCACAGCTTGCCATTAAATCTTCAGATATTTTGACTGGTTATGAAACAAAACATTATAACTGACATATTTTATGAATAGAGTATTTCCCTGGATCTGTGGTGTGTCAGTGTGATAACTATGTCAAAGGTTATACTAACTGCTTTCAGTTTCTCTGTGAGAATTCTGTGAGTTGAAGCTGTTGAAGCTGTTGAAGTAGTTCATGGACACTGTGCATGAGACAGCCCACATCCCAGATTGTCTCTCTTAACATTTTGGCGGGAAACTTATTAAAAACTAGTGACAAACATTCATTTAGCAGTGTAAATGCATCTAAACATGACAAAACCTTCACAATGTATTCCACAGATCATTACAGCCTCTATGTAAGTGAAATTAAGCCCAAAATTACCAACAAGCAATAAAACTCAACATTCTTCTCCCAACTCAATTTTCATACAAATCCTATTATTCACTGTGCCCACACAATCAAAAGCATTTCTATATATTAATAAAGAAAAGAAAAAGAGTAGAAAATAAAAGGGAGTGAGGCAGAAATAAAAAAATGTAAGAGAAAGCTGTAAGAAGTATATACAATGGAATGTTACTTACTGTTTACATTAATAGAGTTAAAAATAAAACATATTATTTACTCTTATTTAGTTCTGATTATTATTAGTTAAAGCATGACAGATTATTTACAAACAAGCATAAGCAGTATAATCAAGAAAGTATAATTAGAAATAGCATTTGAAGAACTTATAAACTTTTACAAGGAATAAATATGTTATTATTCTATTAATGATATTTTCATTACTGTTCTCTCCCTGCCCTCCCCCACCCTTTACCCACTACATAATCTAAATAGAGTGTCATTGTTTAAACAAAGAAAATAATAAAAGGAGAAGGAAAAAAAAGGTAAAGATAAAAAATGTATCAAATTACTAACCTTACTTCTTTTCAGAAAGAGAAACAAATTGAATCACAGCTTGCCATTAAATCTTCAGGTATTTTGACTGGTTATGAAACAAGACATTTCTTTGCACATAGAGAATAACTTTGATTAAATCTTTTCCAAAATATGTGTGGCTTTCTGGAAATGCAGGAACTATATTCAAAAAGATTAATAATGAACTAAAATGATGAGAGAGAAAAAAAACATATAACAAATCATTTGTTTTTTAGTCTCTTCTTCTTCTCTGAAGTCTTCCACGAAGCTTCAGTTGCCAATCTCTTTAATGAAGAACTAGCCCATTCCATTTCTTCTATTTTATCCAAAATCCTTTTTTCTTTGACAAACAGTAAAGCAGAGTCTAAATCATCGAAAACCTTAGGACCAGCAGGAAACAGAAGGTATGTTTTAAACTGTGCTTTTTTAAGCTCCCTTATTAGTGGCAGAAAAACTTTTCTTTTAGCTATTACCATGGAAGAATAGTCATTGTCAAAACGCACAGTTGTCTCATTAATCTTAACAGGAGCTTTAGCCCAAGCAGATTTAAGAACCATCTCTTTATCAAAAGATGATAGAAATCTAACTATAACTGATCTAGGATATTTTTGTTAGAGTTAGTATTAGCTATAGATCTATGTGCTCTTTCGATACCAAAAGAGAATGCTTCTGGTAAGTCTAAAGTTTTAGGGAGCCAAGTTGTTAAAAAAGAAGTAATATTGTTACCTTCAATATTTTCTGGCAGTCCAAAAATCCTAATGTTATTGTGCCTAGATCTATTTTCCAGGTCATCCAGCTTTGTTTGTAAATGTGTATTTTGTTTCAGCAGAAACTCAATGTTGATTTCCTCTTCTTGGATTCTATTTTCCATGTCATTCACAGCTTCTTCTATGCCTGTCATCTGGATCTTCTGTTGTTGCAGGTCTGTATGTAACAGGTCTATTTGTTTTGTAGTTTTTCTATGAAGGTGTCTATTTTAGTATCCATTTTATCCATTTTATCAGTAAGTTGCTGGATTATAATTATCAGAGACTGAAGTTCTTTCTTGATGCTGGAGTCTTGAGAATTTGTCTTACTGGAACTCATTTCAGACTGATAAACTGACAGGAAAATTTCCACAGTGATTTCTGACAGGAATATTGTTAAGATTTCCTTTCTTTTTTAGATATAGTTCAAGAACTATATAAAACAAACGTATTTAGAAAGAAAATTACTTCAAAAATTAATTTTTTAAGTAATTAATTCCTGTCAGTGTAATGAAATTGGTGGAGCTGAAGAAATCTGCTGCTATCCTGTGTTCATCCTTGGCCACGCCCCCCACTTGTGCCTTCTTTTTGACTGTATAAAACTGCTACTGTTTAACTCTTTTATATAACTATCCACATGTAGAGCTTTTCTCCCTGGACCTCCGCTGAAAATGGACCTGTGTCCAGTCGGACTATCCCGGTTAACAAATGTAAAATAAAATAAATAAATAAAATACTTACCTCACTGCTTGATCTGTCTTGCTTAGTTGCACCATTCCTCTCACTTTCCAGAATTCTACAGAAAGATGCAACTCCCAGTCAGTAAAGCCAGACATTAGCCACAGTTTTATTTAAAAAAAAAATATTGATGCAAACCCTCAGCTCACATGCTTACTGCCTACCATTTGAATGTTCCAAGGTGACTGCTCCATGACCTAGCAATGCTCAACTCTAGTGTGATGTTGCTTGGTCTAAATGGTCAAGTCAAGTAGAGAAGCTTCACCCTGGGCACCTGTCAAGCTCCAGAGAGGGCATGTTTGTTGTTGCAAGCTGGCCGCATTTTATTCATTTAGTTTTAGAGCAATGCAACAACATATTTTGTTGCTCTTAATAAAAAAAAAAAAAAAAAAAAAAAAAAATTGGAAAGAGCACCCAGTTGAAGCATGCAGCCCTTGGAAGGTGCTTATTTGGCCTATGCGTATAGTCAGCCTTAGGTGTGTCCACCCAAGCTAGTTATAGTAGCACTTATCAGCTAAAATGGGGAGCAATCATGTAGCCAGACAGGCAAAGGCATTCCCTGTACTGATGCAAGTCAGGCTATAAAATGAAAACTGTTTTAATTCCTAGGATGTTAATGAGACCATAAAGTACACAAATGGTCAAATGGATGATGGCACTCTCTGGACGTGTAATGTCTGATCAAGAGGAGGCTAGACAGCAGGCCTGAGAGCAAAAATCATATATAAAAAAATATGTCATCATTCATATGTCCCTGCCTGCACTTACACATGTCATCACCCAGAGATCCCCACCTTCAGCAACATCTGTCACCATGTATGTGTTTTTGTCTAACTTAACATCCATCTCCATCATGTTCCTGCCTGCTGTGTGCTGTTCCATCCAAGGTTCTGTCTGCATTTGTCCCCACTCTCAAGTTCCCTATCTGCAGCGACATCTTTCACCACCGACATGCCTCTGCCTATAGTGATGTTTGTCACAAATGACTGTGCACCTCAGTGCACAGAGCTGAGCAGGGCATACTTAACAGTGCTGCAGTGGCTAATACTTGTACTGTAGTACAGATTA
Source organism: Protopterus annectens (assembly GCF_019279795.1). Taxonomy (NCBI): domain Eukaryota; kingdom Metazoa; phylum Chordata; order Ceratodontiformes; family Protopteridae; genus Protopterus; species Protopterus annectens. Next base: position 891,286,880 of record NC_056746.1, read on the forward strand.
TATTTGCACATTACATTTATTACCTGTAAATGACTGTCGCAACAAAATAATAAAGCTGCATTCTTCACATTTTCGCAGCACAAAGATAAAGGCATCAACTCTGCTCCCTGGGCTGCATGTGACTTAATGACCTACAGATAGGAATGTCACCTGTGGTCCCTGCAACAGCTGATCCCCTTACTTTAAGCATCGGACTGTTAATGAGGTATGCCTTTAAAGCTCTTTGCAGCCATTTAATGACTATTCCAATTAATAATGCATTGCTCTTGTTCTTAGCTTTTTTCTGTTCCCCAAGGGTATTATAATGTATGTGCATGTATTCAACAGTATATTAGCAAATTCTACAGACCTCGTCCTTTGCACATAAACAGCATTAACTTCCAGTCTGTGGTCTAGGCATCAGCTGTAACTGAATTTGAAATAAATTATAGCAGGCAGTCTGGGGCTATAATTACTGACCTTTGTACCTTCCTTGAATGTTCAGACTGTCAAAGAAGTCTGAAGGCCTCTGCTTGCCTTGCCATGGATTCCAGTAATTACACAAAGTAAAGGAACTGAAAGCTGTCACCCCCTTCAGGCTAACACAGCACTGCTGCTTGTTTGGTGACTAATCCACGTGGAGGAAGGAGGGGTACATCAGACCAGAGGAACACCATCTTTTCATCAACTCAATAAAAGACATGGCATAAGATAACACCTCTCTTGCTTGTTGTTTTTCACGTATTTTTTAATTTATTAAGGATGAAGGAAAAGGAGTTGACTGGGGAAACAGTAGAATATGAGGGAAAAGTCATAAAGTATATTGCTGGATGTGTACAAACATTATATATGTACTGCATAAATGTATATGTATTACTTAACACAGTAAGCACAATACGAATGTATCTCATGCGTGTACATTTACTGCTCTCTTATTAAACACATTCTGTGTCACGTGCATGTGTATTAACTAATATACACAATGCAATAGCATTTCATATTAACTTTTAATATTGACTTTCGGCTTTTCCCGGTCAGGGGTTGCCACAGTGGAACTCCGGTCCACTCATGATTGGCAGTGGATTTTTATGGTGCCGAGTTGCCAACCCGACGCCCAACCTTCAACGAAGGCACGCCCATTCATGCTTGCACCTACCTGCATGTCTTTAACGTAACTCGACAGCGGGGAGGACATGCAGACTCCACACAGAAGGTGCTCCAGCCGAGAATCAAACAGGAGAACCTCTTGCTGTGAGGCGACAACGCTAACCGCTGCACCGCTGTGGCTACTTTAACTTTTAACTTTTAATATTACACTTTTAAATAAACCTCAAACACTCATGATCTCATTTAAGTGTGTGGAAAAAAACACTGACAATTTCATTAAACCTACTGAACAAAATGGAAATGCAAGACACTTTATATATTTATCTTTTTTTGTCTCATTCATAATTTGAGTTCATTAGACTAACTTCACACATCCCTGTGTCTTAAGTTTCTTCTACAATCACTACATTATACATTTCCACCAAACAACAGACTAGTTTTTTTTAAAGCTTTTTTTTATTTTAAGTATCTTTTAAAATATCCTTACGAATTCTAGAATCATTCTACAGTTTAGCAGATTTCAGGTTCAACATAGATATTCTTTTAACAAAATCATTCAGTCCTGGTACTGTAATGTAATATTAGTTGCCATTGCAACTCTTACATATCTAATAAGGTATCACATCTACACTCTGAATATTTCTGTTAACTCAGTTCAGCATAACAACATGCAATTTCTTAACATGAACACGTAATCAATGTTAATATAGTACATCACTTGTTTGCTCTTTATTGTATAAAGATTCTTGTATATCTTCTATGACAGCCAATGAGACATCTAGCCAACACAGACTGACTGCCTTACAGCTAATTGTCTTAACATATGGACTAGCTTATATAACACAATTATTACAAAACCCACAAGGATAAGTTCATGTGTATTTTTGTGTCCTTGTTTTGCTGTCACTCTTTAAAGTCTTACTTTCAAAACATGATTTCAGATTAGTACTTCTCTTGTATGTGAGTAGCCGCGGTGGTGCAGCGGTAGCATTGTCGCCTCATAGCAAGAGGTTCTTCCATTCAATTCTCAGCTGAAGCACCTTCTGTGTGGAGTCTGCATGTCCTCCCCGAGGTCGAGTGGCATTCGAAAGACATGCGTGAATGGGCGTACCTTGGTTGAAGGCTGGGCATTGAGCTGGCACCTCGGCACCATAAAATCTACTGCCAATAATTAGCAGACCGGAGTTCCGCTGTGGCGACCCCTACCGGGAAAAGCCGAAAGAAGAACTTCTCTTGTATGTGAATTGTGGTACTTCAGCTGCAATTTTGTACAGCCCAGAATGACCCTTTAATTTCTAACAATTGTTCATACCTATTTGCCTAATGATAGCAATATTGCAACCGTATTCCAAAGGAAAAGTGCTACCGGAGTCACCACAAACTCTTACATGTCTCATCTATATTTAAAATGGGTCTGTACATTATCTTATCCCTTTGATTACTTCTGTAAAAATCTGATCTGTCTTGTTACTGTCCCATCTCCTGTCCATGAATATATTCTTTAACCTTCATAAGTTCCTAAAAGAAGCTTTCTTTTTCATTGTTAATCATGACTTTATTCACATTGTTCTCAACAAAATGTGGTTGCCAACATTTTGCATCTACATAGGCATTAATAAAAGTTTCTTAATGATAAACTGAAAAGCTTAAAGTAATTTAATCTGGAATGCTTTCTATCCTTACATCAAGACTCTGTCTGGATCACTTTTCTGTAAATTTCATAAAGGTGGCTGAATTATTAAGCATTTCTAAAAACTCTTTAAGCCCCTGTTCATTCTCTTGCCAAATGAAAAAAAAAAAAAACATTCCCAATAAAGTGGGTAGAAAATCATGCCTGTACAAAAACTCATAAATACTGTCCTTTTTCATGGGTACAAAACTAAGGTAGCAAAGCATAGGGCAAATACTGCACCCATTTCAACTTTCCTAGCATGTTGATAAAACAATATATTTTATTTATTGATTTATTGCTTTTGTTTACTGGGAAAGTATAAGTGGGCACAGGACCTACTTTCAATGGATGCCTGGAGAGAAAGAGAAACTTATTTGACAAAACATCCTTCTATACATATAAAACACCATTGTTAATCATTGTAGCAAAGCCTGTGTTATGTAAATAGTCTCTAGCCATCTCTAAGTGTCATTTTGTGGAAGGACACTATCTAAATCCTGGAGATACATATATACCAAGCACATTTCATCAGAACCATCGACATTTTTCACTAACTCTAAAAACTTTCATGAATCTGTCAAGTATAATTGTATCACCTGTACAGCATTAGTATAGTCTGTATATTGCTCCAGTTAATGGTTCAATTTTTTGATCCAGTAGCTGAAACTGTGGGTCTAAATGGTAGCTTATTTAAAGACATATGAATCTTTGTTTACCAAACAATGTTATTTTGGGTTTGTCCTCAAACAAATATCCATAAAATTCCATTATGATACAATCTGAATACACCATGTCTAACAGTTGAGTATCTATTATTTTGTATACACTAGATATATCACACAGCAGCATTTCCATCTTGTCTGAGTACATAATCATCCATTAACACTACTCCCTACCCTTGTCAGCTTTTATTCTTATTAGATCTGTATTATATGGGGTTGCTGCGGTGGTGCAGTGGTTAGCGTTGCCACCTCACAGCAAGAGGTTCTCTGGTTTGATCCTCGGCTGGGGTGCCTTCTGTGCGGAGTCTGCATGTCCTCCCTGTGGTCATGTGGGTTTCCTCCAGGTGCTCTGGTTTCTTCCCACATCCCAAAGACATGCTGTAGGTGGACTGGATACTCTAAATTGGCCCTAGGCATGAGTCCGTGTGTTTGTGTGCCTTCTGTGGAAGGTTGGGTGCCGGGCTGGCAACTCAACACTGTAAAACTCCACTGCCAATCATGAGCAGACAGGTGATCTGCTGTGGTGACCCCTAACCGGGAAAAGCCAAAAGAAGAAGATCTGTATTATATGACAAGACTGAGTGAAAGATACGCTCGAGGACTAGAATAATCACTCAAGGTTGAAAGCACTACGTCTACCGCACATTCTAGTTTTTCAGTTTAGTCAGTGATAGTCTTCCTTTTTTAACAATGATACTTGAGTGAAATGTATTACTAAAAGTTTTCAGCAAATTAGTGTTATTTAGACGATAATTACTTTCGTCCTAACTTGATGAAGCTCAACTAGTGATAGCACTGGCTATTAGTAAGCTCCCTGGTTCTACTGCCACTTATTATTTTTTTATTTTGTTATTTTTTTTGTTGGGGATTATTTTCACATTTTACTAACTAACAAGCGGTACAAACAAACTAACTATTACCCCTCCTTTTGGCAGGCTTTTCATCCCATTTCCACTGGTGTGTATTAGTTTGAAATTCAATTTCCAAACATCACCTCTAGTGTATCCTTAAATGTTATGTTATGACACCCAACCTCTATGTTTTTTCAAACAGCTATGGCACCTGGAACACACTGTGATGGGAAGAAATATGGGCTCTCTGGCCACTTTGGTCTCCAGCCCTCTCTCAGTAACTCAGCAACTAAGCTTTTTTGTGCTGATGATAAAACAGAGATGAACTGATGAGACACTGGCTTTCTATGTCCACTCTCACAATAAACTGGAGACCTTATGGTTGCTGTTAACTCAGAGTGGGGTTATTTTGTAAGGCACATTTTAATATTATTATTGTTTGGCTTTAGTTGAAAGGTGACTTGCCACTTTCCTTCTAAGGCATATAACGGTAAAATGAAAATTTGGGTTTTCCAACTTTAAAACTTTTCTCAGTCTAGCCAACAATGGCATCCACCAACCCATTACCACCACTGCAGACTCAGTGTGTACTGGCAGGAAGACTCACACTGGCACTAATATTCTCACTCCCCCAGATGAGAGCTGGCATGGATATTCAAACTCCACCCATTACAGCAAATGACACTTGACTTCCAGACATGGTATTCAATGGTCTTTAAAAGGTGATAGCACCAGGCATAATTTCTGAAGTGAACCTATGAACAATCTTAATGTTCTATCACATGCAAAGGTTCTGTGAATTAAAGCAAATAAAGCAAGCTAAAACAAATGGCAGACTGTTGTTAAAAACTGCAGACCTTCTATATAATAAACTGCATTACTTTTCTTTTAATAAACTTTGTATATACTTTACAAATGTTTTTGTACTCAAAGAAGCTGACCAATTCAAAAAATAATATTTGTAGAATGTCCCATAAAGGTGGACAGCAATCAAACTAATTGATAAGCTATATATTTTAAATTAGATGTACTCATACCAAGTCCTGTAAAAACAGACCAAATATAATGACTTGAAATAAGGTATCAATCAACGTTACAGAAATACACTTAATAATGTACTAGAACTTGATTGATTTACACTTCACACAATATGAATACTTAAGACATCTATTTACAGAATGTTCTGATTGGCAGACATAATCCCTGTGAATTATGGTAACTTGCACTAACTATTTAAGAGTGCAAAGGGGTGGATACAAAAGCATCAGAGCCCCTCAATGAATCACAATTCTGTACACAAATGAGGTGACACTCTTATCCTATCAGGAAGGGTGCTCCACCATTGGCTTTATGCTTTACACCCTTTCCCAGCTTGAACAATACAAAACTCTAAAGCTATTTAATCATGTGTGTTCAATGTAATAAAATATTTTAGATCTGAAGAAGTCCGGATAGGAGAAAAGCATTTATCTTCTGAATAAAGCTTTTGTTCCTGTGGAACACAGATCATGTATTGTTCCTTGTTTGCTGTAATGTTTTAGTTATATGTTTCAGTTATGTATTGCTATTAAAAAGGTAACAGTATCACCCACTAAACTCAAAAAAACAGAGTAGTGTGGTAGATGCCAGTGTGCTCAACTTAGAGTGATTATCTTAGTCATCAACCATATCTCTCACTCAGATTTATGTATATCCAGCAGTCACTGGATATGTATATCCTGCCAGTGGATATTTCTACTTCCTTTATCTGCTCCCTTCTCCAAAAACTAAAACCTACCACCCCCTCAGCTGATCAACTTCCAGCAGAATACCTGCAAAAAAGAGCTAAAGCCATAGCCTATCCCATCTCTATTCTAGTTAACAGAACCATAAATGAAGGCACTATCCCATCTATCTGGAAAATTTCTCATATCATCCCATTACATAAAGGTGGGAACTCCAATGACTTCTCTAACTGCCGTCCTATAGCTCTACTATCTCCACTAGCAAAAATAAAGGAGAAATGCATCCATAAACAACTACTTAACCACCTACTCCAAAAGAACTTACTTGCCAACTGTCAACATGGATTTAGACCTTTCCATAGTACTACTACTGCCCTGCTATCCTTCACAGGCTGCATTAATAAAAACTGCAACAATAATATGCTTTCCTCCGCAGTCTTTATTGATTTATCCAAAGCTTTCGATATGGTTAATCACCAGCTCCTTCTAAATATATTGAAATCCCTTTCACTTGTACCCCTAGCCATAAATTGGTTCAAATCTTACCTAGACAATAGACAACAGGCTGTGCTATGGAGTAATAGTCTATTTGATCACCTTCCCATCTCCCTTGGTGTTCCTCAGGGTGCCATATTAGGCCCAATCCTATTTTCAGTCTTTATTAATGACCTTCACTCAGCAATTCCTCATGCCACCTGTATTCAGTACGCAGATGACTCTACTATAATTTGTTCAGCCACTTCTCCAACTGAACTACAGACCCTTACCCAAAAAGCATTCAACACAGTTGAACAATGGTTTTTAAACTGCTGCCTCTTCCTAAACCCCCCAAAAACTAAACTGTTACTATTCACTCCAACCCGAAAATCTGCCCCAATAAATTTCACACTCATATCTAATAATGGCACTCTCATATCCCCCGACCCTACCACTAAACTCTTAGGAATAACAATAGATAACAACCTTAACTTTGACACTCATATAAATAGCACAATAAAATCAGTCAACAAAAAATTGGGGTCCCTTTATAGAATCAAACCCTTTCTTACCCCAGTAGCCAGGACTGCTATAGCCAGAACTCACTTAATATCCACTCTACTCTATGCATCACCTATATACACTAATCTTTCTAAAAACAACCTCAACAAACTGGTAATTTCCTATAATAATATTGCTAGATTTGCCACTGGCTCTCCTTTTAGAACTCACCACTGTCTTAATCTAAATCAATTAGGATGGCTAGAGTTTCTAAATCAGCTTCAATTTCACCAGCTTGCTATAGCCCATAAGATCATGTATCAACCCACCAACACACCAATACTTGCTAGCCTCATTTCCCCTTACAGCAATCTTAAGAATCTACGATCCTCAAACAAACTGCTGATCAATACTTGCAGATCCAATAACTTGGCAGGAGACTCTCTGTTCTCTAATGCTACTGGAAAGCTCTGGAATCTTCTACCCTCTGAACAAGTATCTCTGTCTTCACTAACACTTTTTAAACAGAATCTAAAACTATTTCTCAAAACGCATTGTTTATGCCCCTGTACTAACCTTGACTAACTTTCTGCCTCTATACAAATGAATACGCTTCACCCTTATAGACCTATCCTTTAGGAACCAAATGACCATGTTATTGCAATTTAAATATATGTATATATGTAAATAGTAACACCTCTTGTACATTACACTTTACTGTTTGTGTCTTGCTCACGATGAGTACTGTACTAGTATTTTATTATCACCAGCTGTTTTACCTTGGATTGTTGCAACTTTCTTTTTTGTATTTTGTATGTGTCTTGGAGCTTTTCTCCCCGGGCCTCTACTGAAAATGGACATGTATCCAGTTAGACTAGCCTGGTCAACAAATGTAAAATAAAATAATAAAACAAAATGACTCTCCAGCGACCCCCTACAGGTTAGATTTGAAACACTACATTCTCAAGTGGAGAACTAGGCCTTCTGTTCTGTGAAAAGGAAGACAATGCAAAACTTCCAGCATTAGCTAAATTACCTTTTTATTTAAAAATGTTGGATTAATTTGTTATCATTAACAGATTATCATGAAGATCATTAGTAATTAAACCACTACAATTCCAACTACTTTTTTTCACTTTGCATAATGGATTGTGGGACTAGACTTGGAGTGAACTTATGCTTATGCATCCATTCATCTAGGGTTGTGTTTGAAGAGGGTTAGGTACATAGTTTGTTTAATATGAAGGGGAAACTGTGTTCCAGAGGTAAAAAGTCTTTGAGAAAGGAATTTATCCTGTTAGTGGGTTCAGTTAATGTTGTGGTGGAGAGTTTGGTCTCTTGTACAGGTGTTTATGGTGTTACACCTTTTGCAAACATGCAAGACGTCTTTGCAGGACTGGGTTGTTCAAGTCCTTGTAGGATAGCTAAAGGACACCCCATAGGAGTCTGTAAGAGACAAAGATTTAAGACATTTTGTGGAACTCAGGGCCTTGATTTTTCTTAGTGAGGAAATGTTCGGCAGTTTCAGTTTAAATCATGTGTTTGTAAATGCTGAAGGGAGCATTATATTTTATTAGGGGCTTAATAATATAATATAATATAATATAATATAATATAATATAATATAATATAATATACTATAGTATAGTATAGTATAATATAATATAATATAATATATAACATAACATAATAATGATATTACAACTGTTGCTCGTCTCTAACATAGATGACAAGCAGGCGGGATATTTCATTTAGATGCTTTAATACATAGAAACACATCAGGAAGATAGCAGCATCATAAAATATAAACAAAGTGATTAACAGACAGACCTTACATACATACATGCTTACTTCTCAACATCTTACAAGAAAATGGCAGTCAGACTTGCATGTGCTCAGTATTTATACACTTGTGCAAGCCCTTGGATAGCTTCTTAAAGGTACATACACAGTCATTGATCTACAATAACATATAATAATATTATGAGCAGCAGGGCAAGCCACCCAGTGGTCGTGAAGGGCCAATCTTGTCTCCTGAACCTGATTGACTTCTTCGAATCAGTCTGTGGACGAGGGTAAGGTGGTCCACACAGCCTATCTGGACCTCGCCAAAGCCTTCAACACCACCCCCCACTCTGGAATCATAGATAAACTTACTAAGCTGGGCATAAATCCCTACATCACTCGATGGGTTGCCAACTGGCTTACTGACAGAACCCAGACTGTAAAAAGTAGCCAACTCCAAATCCAGCTCCAGGCAAGTGGAGTACCTCAGGGTTCAGTCCTGGGATCGCTCTTGTTTGGCATCTACTTTTCTGAAGTACAGGCCAACACTAAGGGACTCTGGCTAACAAAGTTCACAGATGACTGCAAACTGGGAGCCATTATTGAATCCCCAAATGATGTGGATATTCTACAAAAGGGCCTTAAAGAAATAGATGCTTTGTGCCAGAGCCATGGGCTCAAGCTTAATGCCAAGAAATGTATAGTTATCCCCTTTGGGAAAAACCATATACCCATGAATTACCACATAGGTGGCAGTACACTAAACACCAAAAGTGTGATGAGAGACTTAGGGACACAGGTGGACAGTGGTCTCACCTTCGATAATCATATTGCCACAACAGTCAGGAAATCCTTCTATGTGGCACACCTCATCACTAAGGGCTTTTCATCCAGAAAAAAGAAGGTCATTGTCCCACTGTACTCATCCCTCATTAGACCCATTATAGAGTACAATGCCCCATTTGGTATGTACCTTACAAAACATCTGCAACAGCTGGAAAGGCCGCAGAACTACCTCACTAAAAGAATCACAGGCCTAAAGCAGATGTCTTATGCTGACCATCTAAAAAAACTCCAGCTATACTCTGTGGCATATCGTCTACTCAGAGGTGATCTCTGCTTAACATACAAGGCGAAGTAAAACTCTGAGCTGTTGGACATGCTCCACTTAAAGAAATCCCAATCCCTCAGAGCTACATGCTCCAGGGATCTAAACCTTGTCATCACAATGAACAAAACATGATGGAGGGATAGGTTCCTGACCCAGAGACTGCCCATACTCTGGAATAGACTGCCCATACATGTCAAGCAGAGAGCATCCTTGGCCCTCTTCAAAAGGAACCTTGACAATTGGATGGAGATAGGAAATTCACCCCAGGGATCATGTCAGTCACACTGCTAGACAGGGGTCCAGGGAAGTAAATATCGTGGGAAGAAATATCCAGGGAATTGTTATGGCTAGGCTTGTATAGGCCCTAGGGCCAACAACCTAGCACCAACCTATGAGCCTAGCAGCATGGTTTGTATGCATTAGTCCTTCTTTTAGGACCTGGAAGTCTTTCAGAGAGTTGGTGACAGTCCTAAATTTGTAAATCATCTGAAAATCTGGTCAGCCAAAGACCCTGACATTAGCTTTGGCATCAGAGAAGTAATTAGTAAATATGGGTAGACCCCACAAATAAGTCTTTCACAACAGAGTGCTCTGCCAGGCCTAATTGACTGGTTTCTGTTGGTGAGCCATTCTGCTAGCTAGTGGGTTACATAAGGGTTTAAAATTAATTGGCTTAGTCCTCCTATTTTGCCCAAATGGCATTGAAGACCTTGACAAGGTGATAGTAATCTGTGTGTACTAATCTGTCCTCATTCAATATATCTGTGACTTTTACAATGAATCTAATAGGTTAAGCTGGCAGAACTTTCCTTTCTCAAACTCAAACTGATTTGAGTTGAGGGAGTGTAACATGACCATATTTTTGTTTATGACTTCCATAATGATATATTCCATTACCTACATAAATCTTGCAGGGCTTATCTGTCTATATTTGCCAGGATAAGTGGTAGGGCCACTTCATGGAATAGGATGACCACAGCTGCTCTCCATGCCTCTAGCACAGAAGCAGTTGAAAGACTGAGAGTGAACAGTTTCAGAAGCAGGTGAGACGATGCTTCATACTGACATTGACCTAATGTCTGCTTCACAAGCAGCCTGAAATGCTGCTAACATCTTGTGGAGAGGGGGGGGGGGGTTAAAAGGAAGCAGGTGAGACAGTGCTTCATACTGACACTGACCTAATGTCTGCTTCACAAGCAGCCTGAAAAGCTGCTAACGTCTTGTGGAGGGGGGGTTAAAAGGAAGCAGGTGAGACAGTGCTTCATACTGACACTGACCTAATGTCTGCTTCACAAGCAGCCTGAAAAGCTGCTAACGTCTTGTGGAGGGGGGGTTAAAAGGAAGCAGGTGAGACAGTGCTGCATACTGACACTGACCTAATGTCTGCTTCACAAGCAGCCTGAAAAGCTGAAAAGCTGCTAAAGTCTTGTGGAGGGGGGGGGGGTTAAAAGTACTTTTTCATTTTAACCTTTTAGCATTTGATAACTGCAAGTAGATTTTTTGTGGCCATTTGTTAACTGTAACAGTAGCTCAAAAAATCTGCTGTTTGAGCTTGCACGTATTGACTTCAGCTCTACTCGTACTGATGTATTGTGTATTCCTGCTGTTTTGCTGGGAATAAAACTGAAATCCTTTTTAAGCACAACTAATGCTATTGTATCCCTTGTTTTGTTTCTAAACTGTTTTATTTGTCTGATGCCTCCATCTGTAGTTGTATCTTCTGTGTTTATATGGCTTGTTGGCATTCCTTTATACCCTCTAAGTTGAACAGGATGGGGGGGTACGTCATGATTTACTATGTTGTTGGATGCATCCACACTTTGAGACTTATAAGTGTTCTGTTCTTGTGTAATAACTGGATGTTATAGCCTGGGTGAAAGCGCTTGATTTTATGGTTTTTTGGACAAATCTGTGATTTTACTATTGGATTAAAGGAACTTTTATTCACTACCTTGGTCTTGGCCACGACTTTTCCTTCTTTACCTGGTCGGTTTTTGCACTGGAATTTGTGTGTGGCTAATAACTGGATGTTGTCTTAGAGTTTGAAAGATTTTGGAAGTGGATACTCATTACCCAGAGAATATTTATTCAAATCTCTTTCAGAGCTCTTGCTTTTTGAATGCTACAATTTCTGTGTCTAAACTTGTCAAGTCTCTTAAACATGTCATTACATTTTGAAAGACTTTGTTGCAAATACTTGTGATTTGTACTTTTTACCATTTGTAGCATTGTTACCTCACAGCAAGAGGTTCTCCCGTTCGATTCTCGACTTTACTTGGGAGTGCCTTCTGTGTGGAGTCTGCATGTCCTCCCCGTGGTTGGGTAGCGTTCGAAAGACATGCGTGCATAAATGGGTGTGCCTTCGTTGAAGGTTGGCCATCGAGCTGGCACCTCTGTGTTTCGTAAAAAATCTACTGCCAATCATTAGTGGACTGGAGTTCCGCTGTGGCGACCCCTTACTGGGAAAAGCCCAAAGACAAACAACAACAACTATTTGTAATGTCCAATTTGGAAAATTAAATAACTTCCTCCTTGTGCTTGATTAGTAGACTTGTCTTTTTTTTTTTTTTTAAACAAAGTAATATTTGTTAAGTGGGAATCAGCAGACGATCCATGACGAGATTTAATATTCTCAGTCCTTGGTATCCGTTCGACTTGAATACATGGGTGTAGGAAAGTGTTGTTCCACTGCAGGCAACAGCAATTCTTCAGTTTTTTTTTTTGTCAGACTATCTCATAAGCTCACTGAAATCTTCATTACCAGATGGTGTACCATTGTTTGAATGAGAAACATTCATGGTGCCAAAATTAACTGCTGGAGCTTTCAACACAGTGGTGATGTTTCTTTTAATAGTTTCATCTATCAGATTAACACTGTTATAATGCAAATGTGCTCTTATAACATCCACAGCTGACACAGAAGCATTTATAAGAAAGGTACCTGTATCTCCAGCAACATTTTGTTTCCCATTATTACTGAGTTGCCCTATGTAATGACTGCTGTGCACACTACTAATTGTTTCTCTGTGAACCCCAAACTAGGCATTGAGATTTTTCAAAAACAAACATATTTGTTTAGGAAAAGATTCCACAGAAAATAATCTGACATTGAAAACAGGTCTTTTAATTCTATTAGCAGACCAAGAGAAAGAAAACCAAATAAATAAAGGTCAAAGACTACTGAACTCTGTCCAAGTGTACGGAAAACACTGAGAATTTCACAGAGAACACCGAAGAAAATGATAACAGAAGGCACTTTATGTATTTAACACATTCATCTCTTTAATGACTTCAGAACAACTTCACACAGACACATGCACTGTACCACTAAAGACAGCCTTGAGTATCAGACTGAGTATATGGACATGTATTAACACAAAATCTTAGTATATATTATATGAATATTTACTGCAGTAAATATGTAGGGTGGCCATGGTGGTGCAGCCGTTAGCATTGTCAACTCACAGCAAGAGGTTTTCCGGTTCGATTCTCGGCTGGGGCGCCTTGTGTGCGGAGTCTGTATGTCCTTCCTGCGGTCATGTGGGTTTCCTCTGGGTTCTCCGGTTTCCTCAACATTCCAAAGACATGCAGTAGGTGGATTGGACACTAAACTGGCTGTAGGTGAGAGTGTGTGCATGAGTGAGTGGTGTGAATGAACTACCATGGCAGGGCTAGCCACCTGGCAGTGTAAACATTAGCTCAAGATGATTGTCGCTGCGGAAGTGCCATCCCATCCCCATGTGCAAAATGGGAAGAGGGGTTGAAGATGGATGTATGGATGGATTTACTGCAGTATTGGTAAACAGTCAGAGTATCATATATACATATGCACTATCTTGGAGTACATGTTAATTCAAGCATTGCTGTACTTTGTGTGCCGATTTATTTACTTATTAATGCATTTAGTATTTACCACATACATACATTTACTAATTAGTGCAATAATCTCAGTGTAATTACACGTGTACATATAATAAACAGTCTCTGAATGTTGCATATTTATTAATTCAGGTACAGTTTGGGAGTATTAAATATGTACATGTATTTGTAAAATGTGTCTCTGTCACATGTACATATTTAGTAATTCTTGTATTAAAATATTAGCATGTCATACGTATGTATTTATGTAGACGTATAAAATGTGAACATTTATTTATTCATATATTAAACACAGTCTAGGGTTACTATATGTATGCATTTATATATATATATATATATATATATATATATATATATATATATATATATATATATATATATATATATATTAAACATCATCTGTTATTATCATGTGTATAAATGTATAGAAAATATTGACACGGTAGGAAACAAAAGGCAAGCCAACCAAACATATAAAAAATCGATTTATTTAGTGCTTTCATCCCGGTATACTGGACTTCTTCAGAATGATAAAACAAGTAACAGCATTCATTAAATACACCTAATCCTGCCTCAAATTAATTGCTAATTATGTAAACAAGCAATACATAAAAGAACAATAAAAATCACGTTAAAGCCATACAAAAATAAACTATCAAGTCTATGAATAACTGTCCATCATCATTCCTCCTAAAAGTCGTAAGGAGTATATTGTAAAAGACAAGCAACATATAACACTCCCAAAACAACCCTATAAAAAATATGCAGCTTTCAATATAAGTATTGCACTTAATAATATTTGATCATTTAGACCCGGTGGTTCAGTGGCATTCGTTCTGATCTTCCATTTGCACTCCATATATTCCAAATAATCATCTGTAGGCCCACCCTACATTTACTAATTAGTGCAATAATCTCAGTGTAATTACATGTGTACATGAGCAATCACAACATTTTAAAAAATGATGAGGACATTTATTAATGTGTTTATATAATGCATTGCTGTCAGTAAATAAACAATAATATACACAATAAAGAATGTAAATAATTATCAGCAGTGTCAAGATCAAGGCCTGGAGAAGCTAATGAAAAACTCACAAAACTAGAGATTTAAAGTTATTTTTCTACAGAAAACAGCAGAGCACCTGGTTATTCTCTCGTACAGCAATGCTCCCTTCACCCATCTACTGAGACTGCAACAACATTCATATGGGAAACTGAGTGCTAAAATCTAAGGCTGGAGGAGTGATCCCCACCTTTGGTTTTATCACACTGATGTGCTGAATCTTCTGCAATGATCTTTGATATACATGTGAAATTCTCCCTGTCTGAGGAGTGGTTTCAGACCTGAAAAGGTTGCTGATTCCAGGAACCCCCTCCTACAAAGTGCTGTAGAGGGTTCCATCCCATGGTACTGTAAGTTCATCAGGTGTTCTCTAGAACACATCTCATCTTGCTTCAATCTTCATCAAAGGAAGAGAAATTAAAGTAAAAAATAAACAGTCTTCATACCCTTAAAAACAGCATCAGGTTAGTTGTACCTTCAAGCAATAATAATATCTAAGCCTTGAGATCTCATCTGTTTCTCTGTAAAGCCATCGCATAAGGCCTGCCTACTAAATGCAGTACTCAAAAGTGCAGACTAAAGACAAGATGCGGGAAACACACTCAAGAAAGCTGGAGACAGAGTTTATGTAGTGTGACTGAAATGAAAGGCAAACATTCCATCCTAAGGTACATAAGCATAGTGAATAGCATCCTTTTAAAACAGTAAGGTAAGTATAAACCCATTCAAAGTCCTAACAGAGCCAGTAAAATTCATTTTTTGCACAACTAATACTAGGAAGACATGTCCTCCATGATGCATTAGCACAGGAAGCCAATTAGCTTAGTACATTCAAAGTTTCAACTTCCAAAGAGCAGAAAGACCATAATGTATAACAGGGCGGTATATCAGCCTGCTGTGTAGCAGCATAGGGTCATGCATATCTACAGTGTCCTAGCAGGCTTGGACTTCTGAAGAAGCACATAATTCATAGATTAGTGCTAGGCTAACTGTCCTTGTAGCCCATATTAAGCCTAGCCAATTACACCATGTGAAAATCAAAGCCTGCACTTTGTGTTTGCAAGGTAAACACCTTAACCAATATGCCAACCTGCTTGTAGTTCATAGGTTCAGAGTTTTGTACTAGGCTAGCTGCTAGCCAATTATCCCATGGGAGAATCAAACCCTGCACTTTCTGTCTGTAAGGTAAACACCGTGCCAACCTCCCACCATTGCCCCAACAATGCATAGCATACAGGTTCACAGACATGAACATCAACCTTTTCTTCTCTGTATCAAATACCTTAGTGTCAATGAGTGGAGACACAGCTGCAAGAACTACAAATGTTCTGCCATATAATGCAGCAGTCAATATAAAATGCTTTAAAGCTGAGAAGAGATTTTAGGTAGCACATTTAACATGGATCATTTAAAAGAAATCAAAACAACAAAGATCATTAATGCATTACTGAAAAAGAGCTTTTTATAACTTCAAAAATGCATTGCAATAAAATAGGAGGCTGAACAAACAGAACTAACAAACAGAACCAGAGAGAAGTAATGACTTGTTTTATAAATACTTGTGAGACCCAGATGCTAAACACAGAGTTAGAAAAGGAATACCAAATCTAGGCCCTCAAAGAGAAATATACCTCTTATTCCCCAGAGATCACATCTAAAAGCAAACATTCAGGCTTTCTCCCTGCGGAATAACTCTGGAGGAGGACAGACAAATGCATTATTTTGCTTTAAAAACCAGGAAGGCAGTATAAAAAAAATTACAACATATTCCAGCAACTTTTACCAATATTATAACGACTTGAGGAAGTACTTTCATTTATTTATTCATTTTTCAAAAGCCACATTATCCTATTCAGGTTTAGGGAAGCCAGAACCTATCCTAGCAAGCAAAAGACTAAAAGATGCACATACCTGACCAAATGCTCTCCTAGTTTTAGGTATTTTTTTAACTAGACAGAGGAGACAATACACAGAAGAAGAAGAAGAAGAGGAGAGGCATTCCATCGTTTCTTAATACATTTATCAGCAACTTTTGCAAATTAAACTGAACATTAGAATCCCTTATCTAGTCCAGAAGAACACTTTTCTTTAAACTAAGTGACAGAACAGCACTGGAACCATTCCATGGAATATGGGTACTACAACTACTTTCTGAAGCAACAAGAAGGACACTGTCCAAAATGTCTTCATCTTCAGGCTGGTTCCTTGGTATGCAGATAAAAGTACTAACTGTGAAGTAGATATGGCAAGATTGATTAAAGAAACAAGCACTGTAGAAGTCACCAGGGAGGGTGGCAGTGAATAACTGACACCAGCTCACCCATCCTGGCATACGGGGGAGGATGGTCCAATCTGTTATAATGCTGACACCTGCTACAGGATGTGTATACAGCACTTAGCACAGCAGATGGAGGCCATGCAATTTGTTCTTTCAAGCATAACCTTCTTTGTAGTGCGTATGTGCAACATTGCACAAGCACAGAAAGGAGAAGGTACGGGACAGAAAACCTGATCTCACAAACATTTTATCTGAGTCTTCCTGAATAATAAGAAGTGGATTTCGATAAGGTATTCCACTACAGATGGAATAGAATACTCCCACAGAGCAATGTGAGAAATTAAGTCTAGGTGGACTTGGGGAACAAATTTGTCACCCCGGGAAGTGCCATTTTTGATCTCAAATATTGGGAAAAAAAAGATCATGGGGATATAAATCTTTACATCCAAACTAGAAGCAATTTTCCTAGCTTCTAGCTTATACATATTCAGATTTAGGGTCTGAGAAATAATAATAAAAAAAGACCAAACGCAAATGTGTTTAATTTACTTCACCTTGACTGAAAAAGGGATGCACATATGTGCAACTGATTAGAATTTTAATTCAATACAAAGAAATACAATGCTGATTAAGAAGGTAGTAACAGGGCACAAATCCTGTCCTATAGCAGTACTGCACAATGTCCCCAGTTGTAAGATGGCCTCCACAAGGGGTTATCTAGGTAAACATATAACACAGCAGAATAAAGGTTAATGAATGACTTCATGCAATATGCATGGTACCTTATTCAGAACTTACAATTTCAAGCTGCTTGCTATTAAAATATAGCAGTTGGACTCGAACCTGCTAGACTATTTTCAACAGTCACCTTTTAATGACATTTGCAAACACAGCATCACTTTGCAGAATTTAAATCACACTAAACAATAGGCTATAAAGCTTTAAGAAAACTTTGTTCAGACAGGTGTTTTTGCATGACTTACAGTGATTAAAAATGAAGAAGAGCTCACATGGATAGCTGTTTCAGTAATGGGCGGTTACAACTCATGGGGTAGAAAAGGGATAATAAAACATTTGCAATTATTTGACCTTTATTTCTTTGTGAATTTTATAAAGAAAATTGACCAACTAGGACAGCTGTATACAGCACTTTCAAAGCAGCATGCTGGGCTCAGAGCAAAAGCTAAGTAAAGCCTGACAGTAATTACACAGCAGTTATTCTATTTTCCCTTCCTGAATCCACCTCTTCACCTGCATAAAGTGGAGATGATGTCATCATAAGCACTGCTTGCTGTCATTACCTTCACACAAACAGGTAATCACATCACAAACACATTACTTATGGTCATCACCCACACATAAACATGCAATCAGCACCAGTCCTGTGGCCTAAAGCTTGCCAATCTGGCATCTACAACTACCACCCATCAAAGTACCTTTTGTTTTAAGCACTGAGTTTTCAAAACATGACACATATAAGAGTAATAGAGCAGAGCTATAAAAATGAATGGCATTAGGAACTTGTAAAGAAAATATAGTTTTAATAACATTTTCACAACATAAAAGGCTACCATTAACAATCCTCATTGGTACATTCTGTATTCATCACGAATGCTTTTCACAGTTATGTCCAGATTAATATTTATCATTTATTATTTTGAAAAATATGATGCATTATATGAGATTCATCTTCATATCACACTCTTTGACACTCACTGTGAAGTAAAGACTTTCACCTTGAGCATGTCTCACTTCAGTTGAGCAGACAGCAGAGTCTTGCTACATGCAACTCTTTTTTGATCATATGGCGTCTACTTATAAATTGTTTAATTTGGATATTTTGGAAGTCAGAAAGAGATATGTGCCAACTGCTGTCTACTTACAGTTTTACTGATTTAAGCATAATAACCTCAGGTCACAGCCTGCCTAGAAAAATATCCTATTCAGTAACAACTTCATGTCACTTAATGCTGAGACAACCTCAGTTGCGCAATGAGGGTACTGAAAGTCAATTCTGTTTGGAGCTAATCTGCTAACACTTGTCAGATTTGCTAAAATTCAAGTAGGAAGGGCACATGCCTGGCTAGGAAGAATCCCTGCAGTCCTGTTTCTCATATGATATGTAGACTATTATAGGTACTCTCATATGCTCACTTAGGTAACCACAGGTAGAGGTATAGATGTAAGTGACAGGTTCATCTGGGGTCAGCATAGGCTTGCCATCAGGCATTGCACAGTAGACTAGGTGAGGACACAGCCTTGGCACCTAGAATTACAGATTACATTAGCTGACAGCACACCCAAGGTATCTAACAAGAACAGGACTTAATTATGGCACCTAACAGGACATGGTGCATTATGGGAGGGCACAGTCTTGGCATTTAGCAGGGTAAGGGACACTAAGAAGAGGGAGAGTCATGGCACCTAGCAGGACATGGTGTGTCAGATGAGGGCACAGCCTTGACACCTAGCAGGACAAGTTGCATTACAGAAGGGCACTGCCTTGACACCTGGCAGGATAGAGTGAATTAGGTGGGGGTACAGAGTTGGTACCTAGCAGGACAGATGCATAAGGTGGTGACACAGCCTTGGCACCTAGCAAGAGAGGGTGCAGTATGTAAGGGCACAGTCATGACATGACACATAACAGACCAAGGTGCACAAGGTTATGGCAAAACTAAGGCACCTATCAGAACACTGGGTGTGTTAGTTTAGGGGCAGTGCCCTGGAACCTATGCAGGCAGGATACATTACATGGGGATACAGCCATGGGACCTATGAGAACTGGGTACATTACAGGAGGGCAGAGCCATGGCATCCAGTAGGACAGGATGTTTTAGATACGGGCATCCAGCCATGCAGGATTATGACACAGCCATGTCACATATTGGAATAGTAAAAATGTGGTCATCTAGCCAAAAAGGATGCCTTAAGTTAGGGCAATGACATGCCACCTAACAGTACAGGGTGCGTTATATGAGGGGTCAACCACAGTCACTAGAAGAACAAGATACATTAAGTGAGGTCATCTCCATGGCACTTACAAGGGCAGGGTACAATACATAAAAGCACCTAGTAGGATAATGTCTCATAGGTTAGGTCACTGGTATGCCACTCAGCCATACAGGATTCATTAGGTAGGGAGGTAGCAATATTACCTAGAGGAACAGGTGATGGAATGGCCACAACACATAGCAGAATAGGACACATTATTTTTATTTTATTCATTTACTTATTTATTTAGTTTGTTTACTAGGGTAGTATACAGATCATAATATACTATTTGCAGGCAGAGCCGGGTGAAGAAATTCACAAAAATATAAAACAGAACTAACTCACAAACATGGAGCAATCACAGAAGATAGATAGTCCTGTAGACAATTAAAACAATGAGTGAACATGATTAACAGAGAACAAAAACACAATGTGGATTAATTTTAGTAGTAAATATGGGAAGAATGCAGCAGGTACAAATAAAATAATGGAAGGAGAACTGATATAGACAAGGGAGATGTTAGGTGGTATGTCCAGTAGAAAAGCACTTGCAGTCTTATTTTTGATGATGGCGTCTTTTGAGTTGTGCTCTGAAAATGGGAAAAGAGGCGATTTCTTTTAAGTGAGGCGGTAGGGATTGCCAGAGTTTGGGTGCAACAGTGGAGAAGGAGTAGTTGGTAAATTGCAGTGCAGTTTGGTTTGGGGGGGATCTGGACTGATAGAGTCAAAAGGGAAAAGTTATGGAGATTGTAGGTGGTTAGTGTTGTTATGGAGTTTGGCAGCAAGAAGCAGGAAGACACCTGACTGAAGTACTTTGAAAAGAGAAGACCCCAAACAGGCTGTCAATGAAGCTCACTTAGGTGAGATAAAGCTTTTGTCCAGTAGCAGTCACATCTGTATCAATTCACAGTGGTCACCTAGAATGTCATTGCCACTTACTGTGAGAGCAGAAAGGCACATATAAAGCACAAAAGAAAGATGTTTTGACACCTTGCCAAAGCACAATCAAATACATTTCACCAAACTGTGCAAGCATCAAAAGTACATTGTGTACGTGTGTGTGTGTGTGTGTGTGTGTGTGTGTGTGTGTGTGTGTGTGTGTGTGTGTGTGTGTGTGTGTGTGTGTGTGTGTGTGTGTGTGTGTGTGTGTGTGTGTGTGTGTGTGTGTGTGTGTGTGTGTGTGGTATTCCCCATCACACCCTCTCACGATACTAAATATAACCTATTCTGAGGTCTTAGAAAATCAGAGCATGTTATATTTCATTTGGAGAGTCCTCTGTCTCCGCACAATTCAGTGAAATTTTTTTTATTAGTTCTATTTTTACTGTAATTTGGCAGTCCATTGTACTTTTGGAGAAGAAAGCCAAAGGCATTCCAGTGCAACAGTGCCTGATGTGTGCTTGGGCATCAGTAAATCTGGAAAAAGACTAGCATGGCCAGAAAAACTAAGTAATTATTCAGTATGACTTTAGATCCACATTTCTTTCCAATCTAGAAACTGGTTTCACAGTCACCCCACCCAAAATAAATAAGTAGACAGAACACTTGATGTGCACATGCTATGTTTTCCTGAAAGAACAGTAGCTCTCTAGCCACTTAGTGTTAAAAGAAAAATGACTGATAAACTCAAAAAAAAAATCTTGAGACACAAAAGAAGAATTAGTTGCTTTTTTCTCTTTATCATCTGGGATTTTATCAGGTTTGCCTGCTGTCCAACCCATAAACAAAAATGCAGACTGGATTGTAAAGTTGTTAGTATATCAGATGCATTCAGCCTCGATGTGATACTGCTGTATGTTTCACAGCTTACAAAGCCATAAAACTCTTTATGCTCCTACACTTATTTCTCTGTTAATTAGCAGAAGATTGCAACAGCTGAAAATCCATGCTCTACATAGAATAATGCTTGGGTTTCTCTAATCATAACTACTTATTACGTGTTCTAGCCATGGAAGGCAACATTAACCTCTTACTTTTTGCTCACTTCACTGTCAAGGTGAATTTCCTGACATTCAAGCCTTAGAAACATAAGTTGGTTATGATCAGAAAATCGATCATAATCCCCTGCATTACTATGGATGGCTGCCATACACACGTTAGAGTAAGAAGAGTCACCACAAGTCATGTTGTGGTGATTGCCATAACATTTATGCTACAGGCAGTAACTATACACACAAGTTACAGTAAGTGTGGTTGCCATATGCACATGTTATTGTTGGGGGCAGTTCCCATTTGCACGAATTACGGTAGGGATGGTTACCATACATGAGTCATGGCTTGGGTGATTGCCATACAAATATGCTGTGGAACAGAGGTGTAGCAAACTAGTCTGGTACCCGATATCATTTTCCACTCTAAAGCATCCCCTTCAACTCTAAGTCGCGGAGGAAAAAAAGGTCCTGTCCTCTTTTTAAACTGTGCCAATGGCTAGCATAAATCTACATTTATAACAAGCAGCTGCTACAGTCCGCATACATAGATTGCTAAAGCGCTTCTGTCTGTCTCCTTTTAAACTGTAGCACACTGCTTGGTACAAAACAAGCAGATGCAGAAGGTTATGCTATACACAGAGAGCTAAAGGACTTCAGTTCTGACCACAAGAGCAAATACCAACATTCACATGCACTGAAGACCAATCAGCGTTTGACAATCATTCTCCCTAATATTTTGTGCTCTGAGTGCCTGCCCCGTTCACACCACACTAGGTATGCTACAGCTGAGGGATAGACTGTCAGTGAACATATGCAAGAAGTGGTCATTGTTTATGAGTCATGGTTTGGGTGGTTGTTGTACATGCATGTTATGGTAAGGATGGTAGGAGTCACAATACATAAGTCATGGTTTGGGGGATTCACACACACACACACACACACACACACACACACACACACACACACACACACACACACACACACACACACACACACACACTCTTTCTGTGGTACTGATAACCAGCATACATATAAGTTATAGTATGAGCAGTCACAATATGCAAGTCATGGTTTGGGTGGTTATTTTACATACATCCTGTATTCCAAGTAGTTATCATGCACATGCCTTATGGTAGGGGTGGTTATCATAAATAAATCATGGTTTGGGTGGCTATCATATACATCTTTTAGCAGTATTTACCATACAGTGATTTATGCTCCAGTGAAAACCTTCTTCTGGTCACCACAAAGTCAAACAGTGCTCTAGAAGATGCTCTGTATTCCAGTTATGTCACCAAACTTTGTAACATGTTACCACTTCCACTAAAGCAAATAGACAAATTAAAAGGGTTCAACCCAAATTAAAATACTACCTGACCCACTTGTGGCTGTGATCATGTACCTCATCAGGATAATGTGGAACCTTCAAGCCAATACCATGTGTATAAGACGGTTTACTATCAGAATTGCGAGGTGTACAGTATAATACCCTACTACAAACATCCTCCCTACCTCACCCATGGTAAAACTGTTCTCGATTGATTAAACTGCCCTCGATTTTTATGTTTACCCCTCTTTTTCGACATTACGCTACGCTCGGTCGACGTGACGCTCAGAATGTAAACCGTATAAGACACCTGGCTTATAAACACCTTAAGCTTAAACTACAAGTGACTTACACAGCTGTACAATCTTACCTCCATTTCTCAAAAAATGTCTCAGTTTTCCCTCCAATTTCTACAACTTTCCTCTTTCCCTTCTCATCTATTCTCACTTTCCCACTATTTTCTCATGCTCCCCCTTCTCTACCTCCTTTTCTTCCATTTTGTGACATAAAGTTACACTGTTTTAATGTCGAATAAACTGAATACCACTGTCAAAGATCTTTACATTAAGAATTCTGTATATCAGACCCTATCTTATGTTGTGTTCTTCTTGTAGTGTTTCATTAGAACCCTACTTATTAGACCATTTTTGTATCCAGCCATTTGCAACCTCTTTTTCCTGTTTTTGCACATGGTGTCGGGGGTGATGATGTCAAGGGGTGACACTTCAACAGTGACGATTACATACAGTGAAGGTTTACACTGTCTGGTGACTAGCCTTGCCACTGTAGTTCTTCCACACCACACACTCAGACCTATGACCAGTTCAGAGTATCCAATACACCTACTGCATGTCTTTAGAATGTGGGAGGAAACCAGAGCACCTGGAGGAAACCCACACCAACACAGGGAGGACATGCAGACTCCACACAAAAGGCACCCCAGCTGAGAATCGAACCGGGGAACCTCTTGCTGTGAGACAGCAATGCTATCCACTTTGCTACTCAACATCTCATATCAGTTGTGCCATACTGGGATATAATCACACAGCCATGAGTCATACTGCTTTGTCATGCCAGGATGTAATCTCAGAGAAAAGTCACATATTTTAAGCCATGGTGGCATCTAATCTAACAGACATGTCTCATAATGTTTGTGGCATGCAAGGATGTAACCTCAGAGCTACACCTCATACTGTTTATACCACACTGTGTTGTGTCTTTTTTTTGTAATGTTTTCCTCAGAACTCTGTGTATTAGAACATTACTGTACATACATTTATTGTTGTTGTTTGGAGCTTTTCTCCCTGGGCCTCTACTGAAAACAACCTTTTCTTCTGCAGTCAGACTAACCTGTCCAAAACTAAATGAATGGTACTCACCATGCACACAAGTTATGGTAGGAGTGCTTGCCATGTAGAAGTCATGGTTTGGGTGGTTGCCATAACCATGTTATGACATGGATAGTCACCATGCACACAAGTTATGGTAGAAGTGCTTGTTGTGTACAAGTCATGGTTTGGGTGGTTGCCATAACCATGTTATGACATGGATAGTTAAAATGCACACAAGTTATGGTAGGAGTGCTTGCCATGTAGAAGTCATGGTTTGGATGGTTTCCATAACCATGTTATGACATGGATAGTCACCATGCACACAAGTTATGGTTGAAGTGCTTGCCATGTAGAAGTCATGGTTTGGGTGGCTACTATAACCATGTTATGATACGGATAGTTACTATGCACAAAAGTTATGGCAGCAGTGGCCACTGCACATATGTCATAGTTTGGATGGCTGTTCTACACACGTGGTGCGGTAAATGTTCTCAACATGCACAGGTTACAGTAGAATGGTTGTATACATACGAGATGTGGTTTGAGTGGTTGTCATACATACATACATACATGTTATGGTAGGTCAAGACACCATACACAGAAGTTACAGTAAAACTGGTCACCATACACAAGTCATGGTTTGCGGGATTATCTTACTCATCCATTATGGTACTATGACATTTTCTACAGCTCTGATTGGTCCTGATAATTCCTACCTCTAAATTACCATCAACTTGAAGCAGAAACTATTGCCTACCCAACTGCAATACTGAATAGCAGGTCCATAATAGAAAGAATGTGTGCAGAGTCTGTGGAAGCAAGAGTAAATTACACTTATCCACAAATATGGACAAGATAACAGCATCTAAAATCATATATAAATATCAGTACTATCACTCATCTCAAGAGTCCTTGAAAAGTGTATAAACAAACAGTTATTAGGTATCTGACCAAAAATAACATCTCTACAACTCAGCATGGTTTTTGGCTCAACTGTATTATGGACACAGCACTCCTATCATTTCTAATTTAACACTCATATAAATCAAAATGATCTGAAATGAGCCTTCTTTTTACTGCTGCAAAAGCACGTCAACCATATCACGAGCTACTGTTTAGGACACACACTGGTCACACATGAGCTGCTGAACCCTGAACTGGTTCAGAAGACAGCTAATTGAACAAATCCAGTCTGTTACATAGAATGACATCCACTCTACATTCCTTACTAATTTCACAGCCACAGGTGCCCCCCAAAGATCCATCTTTGGCCCCTTACTGGTCAGTAATTCATTAACAATATGTACAAAATGGCTGACGACAGCATAGTACAGTATATTGATGATTTTGCTTTAATTTGCTCAAGTAAGTCAACCTTCAGCCTCTAAGAACTAACCTGGCTTTCTTTCAACAAGATACAAAATAAATAAATAAAAAATAGTGCTCTTCACCCCTAATTTTGGTTGCAAAAGCACCAATGATTAACATTACCTTTACAAATAAAGCAAATCTACAAGTGAAACACTCCTAGACAACAAAGTTAAATGTGATAATCTCATTAACAATGGCATATCTAAAACGTACCAAAAACATGATGTCCTGTACAAAGTCAAGCCAACCTTATTTCACCTTTACTACTAGTCACAGTCAGCTCAATCCCTACTACATCGTAGTCTGCTATATGCAACCTTCATGGTAACTAACATCCAGAAAAACACCCATATATACTGAGAAAGTATTACACCCAAACTGCCGAGTTTGCAACAAACCTGCACAATAAAAAAGCACTGCATAGCACTGCTGCAACAACAAAGGTTAGAACTCCTGGACGTCCTAGTCTTCACTAACGAAAAGTAGCTCATCATATTCTGTATGACCACAACAAATGTCCTTCAGTCTCAAATCCGCTGTGCTTACTCTGCAGCCAGACAACTCTGATCCATCCATCAAAATTAGGTGCTCACTGTTAAACTTAATAACGAGAACGGTAACTCTTTTTTACTCTTTATTACGGAATTCAGTTCCTCCAGAATAAGAAGAGAATCAAGCCAAGAACTTTTAATAAATAACACAAACCCCCCAGAAAACAGACTTATCCTCCTTGTGGTACGATCCTACAACACTTGAAGGGTGGATAATAAATATCTATAGCAGATGTATATCATGTCTTCTTACCTATTTTTTCAGTATTATTTTCTACATCTTCTACCTTTTTTCTAACCTAAAGTAACAGCTGACAACTGACTTACATTTACATATTTAGCTTAATATTACTTATGTCCCAACTGATTTATTTATTTACATTTGTTTACTGAGAAATTCCAACTGGACACAGGTCCTTTTTCAGCGGAGGCCTGCGGAGAAAAGCTCCACAGAACAATAAATGAGCAGCAGAGTACATGAAGAAGAATTGAATATACATACAACAGCAAATAATACATACTGCAGCAAACATTAGATATATATACAATATGAAACATAGTAATGAACAGATATACCAATATCTAGCTACAGGCTAGGAATACAGGTAGGATGTATATACAGATAATACTAAGCTCAAACGGATACTGTTCTAAACTCATATACCTAAATCTTATATACAAATATTGCACGAAACTCAGAGAGATATAAAGGAGATGCTCCATATGACGGTGGAACAAGCTAGAAGGGCTAATGGGATGGAAGGGCAAGATAGAGGAGTAAGAGAGGAGACTGAGTAGCATATGTGGTAGTGAGAGGAAGCTAGGTGTAAGTCAGTTGGATATGTATTTGATGTTGAGATGAAGTGAGGTAGTTAAGCATGTTATAACAAGTCTGAGAGATTGAGTGAGGAGGGAAGGGGAGGGTAAAGGGTGAGCCAAAGCCTGCAGAGGAAGGAATGCAATGACCAGATGGTGTGACGCAGGGAAGGGGATGTAAAAAGGAGGGTTACTAGTCGGGATTGGTGCATGGGCATAACCAGAGACTTTTAGGTGAGTTTTTAGTACAGTCTTGAAGTGATTGCAAGAAGGTAGTGTGGTTATGGGGGGGGGGGGGATTGTTCCATAATTTGGATATGACGCAGGAGAATAGTGCATTCTGAGTTCTTGGGTTTAGTCACTAGAAGTCGATTTTTGCTGCTGGAGCGTAGTAGTCTAATGGAACAGTAGCGCTGGAGAAGGTTTTGAAGGGATAGGACTTTAAGAGGATGGTTTACAAGCTTGTGGGTAAGATAGAGTTGATTCAGATGAAGAAGTTGAGGGAGTTCAAGCCAGTCAAGTTCTCTAAGTGAGATACAGTGGTGGCTGCGATAAGATGCACCAGTGGCAAACTAATTTTATTGTAGCAAGCCTCGAGTTTGTTTACGTCTGTTTGTCTAAGGTAGGAAAGTATAGGAGAGAAGTAAAGTGGAGATTAGGTGGGCATTGGCAGCAGAAATTCTGACTGTCTTGGTGAGGGATTGTTTGTTTCTGTACAATGCACCTAGTTTTTTGTGAACTTTTTTTATGGTAAGAGAAATGTGTGTCAAATCTGAGATTCTTATCAATCTCAACACAAAAGTAGTTTGGTGTGTTCTGTTGGGGAGATGACAGTATTGTCTTTGGCTAGAATATTAAAGTGGGGGATAACTGGGTTAGATTTAGTGGGTTGGAAGATAAGGTGTTTAGACTTGCTCGGGTTGAGTAATAACTGGGCATTAGATAGCCAGCTTTTGACAGATGAAAAGGCTTCCTGTGTGATCTTCTGAAGTTCAAGTTTAGTTGGGGCTAATCAGATGAGGGTGGAGTCATCTGCATACTGTATAAGAGAAGCACACTTGGTGGCTGTGAATAGATCATTGAAGAGTGAAAATACTAGGAGACCAAGAATGGAGCCTTGGGGAACACCGAGTATTACAGAAAGTTGAGGAGATAGGTCATTATGCCAGACAACTGATTGCTGGTGGCCAGTTAGATAGCTGTGAAACCAATCAGTAGCTGATTGGGAAAAGGATAGGTTAGTGAGAACAAAGATTAGTAGTTTGTGTGAGACCATGTCAAAAGCCTTGGATAGATCCAGAAATATAGCAGAGGAGAACAGGCCATTATTTTCACGATGAAGGATAGTGTTACTGAAAGAGAACAAGGTGGTAGTAGTGCTGTGGTATGTCCTGAAGCCATGCTAGGTACTGGAGAGGAGGTTATTAGCTAAGAGGTAGTCTAAGATTTGAGAATGGATGCATTTCTCAAGTATCTTGGAAAGTGGAGAACGGATGGCCATGGGGCGGTAATTGGAAAGTTCAGTGGAAGAGCCACCTTTATGGAGGGGAATGATGTTGGATATTTTCCACAGTGTGGGCACACAGCTTTTTGATAAGCACCGATTAATTAAGATACAGATTGGATAAGCTAGGGCTTCTGTTGCTATTTTTAGGTATTCAGAGAGGAGATTATCAGCTGCAAGTTTTGTAGGCTTTAGTTTCAATTAAAGTTTTTTTTATATAGGATGTAGGTACTGATGAACAAGAAAAGACTGTGGGCAGAGTATTTGGTTTTGATGTAGGCAGGGTGGGTAGACAGTTGTGTTGTTTAGTCAAAGACAGAATGGTTTCAGTAAAGTGTTTATTGAATGAGTCAGCAATAATGCTGGAGGAAGGGGGAGTGGTAGGAGGGGGGTGCCTACTTTACTTGGGTGGAGAATGGAGTTTATTGTGGACCAGAACTGCTTAGGGTTTTGATGGGAGGAGTTTAGAGCAGACTGATAATATTGGGTTTTAACTTCTTTTATTTGCTTTTTGACCTTGTTGCACAACTCTAGGAATGACTGTCTAGAGGAGGGGAATTTTGTTAAGTGCCAGTGCTCCCAGGCCTTATCTCTGATTTTCATTAGTGTCCTGGTGCTTTTTTGTAGCTAAGGGCAGTACTGTGTTTTGACTCTGGCATTTCTTATGGGGTCATGTGTGTTTAGGATGTTTAGGAAGGTGATATTGAAGAAGTGGATGGCTTCATCCAGATTGAGGTACTTTAGTGGTGTCCAATCACATTTTTGAAGGGATGAGATAAAGGAGAGAGGGTTAAAGTTTACCCTATTTCGGATTTGCCTATAGATGATGGGTTTAGCACAATTTAAGTGTTGTCTCAGAAGGAATGTTGGAGTGTGGTCACTGAGGCTGTCTGGTAGACAGCCAGCTAAGTATGAGTGAGGGTCTTTATTGACCAATATCCAGTCGAGAGTAGTATGTTTGTTACAGTTTTTATTTATCTGGGTAGGTGACTGTATTAGTTGGGAGAAACCATGTAGGTTTAGGTGGCAGGCTGGGTGATTGTTACTACAAGATAGCCAGTTGATATCAAAATCACCTAGGATTATGGTTTCCTGGGGTAGGGAATGGTTAGCCCAGTTCAGGAGGTTTTCCAGGGGTGGGATGATTTGGCCTGGTGGGAAGTAGCATCCTCTGATGTTGAATGTTTTATTTGGGATTAGTTTGAAGTTGGCATATAGGATTTCTTCATTTCCAATGTGGGGGGGGGGACAGATGTGTTAGGATCTGAATGTTGAGGTGGTGTTTAAACATTAAAGCCACACCACCCCCTTTCTTAGATAGTCTATCTATCTATGGCATATATTTGCCAATGCATAACTAATTGTTTACATATAAATTTGCTACATTACTTTGTAAACTCTTTGTATTCTGGGGCTTTTCTCCCCAGGACTACCCTAAAAACTAGTTTTACAATCCTGGTTGACAAATCATCATCATTATCAGCCCCCTTTTTCCCATTTTCTACATGGGGTCAGGGTGTCGTGTCAGCTGTTGTCATCTCCCTCTATTCCATGCTACTCTCTTACCTTATTTGGTACTCATGTCTGACTGTCACAGGTTTTCTTACACAATTCATCCACCTCTTGCTGGGCACCCCTGTTTCCTCTTGCCTTCTTCCTGTCTGTTCCAAATCTTCTTCACCAGATTGGCTTCTGCTTTTCTGCACACGTGCCCGAACCACCGTAATCTGTTCTCTTTGATCTTTTCAGCAACTGGAGCTACCTTGGCTTCTGCTCTTTAGTGGTCATTTCTTTGTCTGTCGCACAGTGTGTGTCATAGTACCCTTCTCAGGTGCATTATCTCCATCACCTCTGTTTTCCTGAACTGCTCTGTCTTTACTGCCCAGGTTTCTATATCATACAGTGGTACTGGTTGCACCAGTTTTTGTACACCTTACTTTTCAGCTTCTTTGGCATTCTTCTGTCACATGCTACACCTGCCACTCTGTGCCAGTTGGCTGCAACCCCTCCGATTCTAGCTTTGTCTTTTTCATTCAGACTTCCCTCCTCCTCATCCCCCCTTCCAGATACTTGAAGCTGTTAACTTGCTTCACTGTTTTCCCTTCTATCTGAATTCTCAGCTTCTTCTGATTGCCCCATTTGCTACCATTACAACTGCCTTATCTGTACTCAGTTTCATCCCATGTGCCTTCAGTTTTGCATTCCATTTCATTCCACTATCCTTTGTTGAAGTTCTTTCTCAGAGTCTGACTGTAATGGCACATCATCTGCATACAGCAACTTTATTGATCTGTCCCCTCTGACCTGTTTGCTGATGTAGTCCATCATCAGTATCAACATCAGTGGGCTCAGAGCTGAACTGTTATGCACACCCACTCATATTGGGAACCCCTCTGCGAGACCAAACACTGTTTGTGTTTGAGTCATCAGGTCCTTGTAGAAATGGTTGACAAATGTAAACAAACAAATAAATAAATATACATTTTGCTCACTGAGTATGCTGCTGTTCTCAGAACATAACATGTTCATCATATTAATCAATGCTGCAGTAGCCTTATCTATATGGGGTTATATCCTGCACAGGATATAGCAGCCAGCCAACTTCCAAAATTCAAAGTCACCTTCCATGTAAGCAAACTGTCAGTCAATTTGAGCTGAGGTGAATAAAAAGACACGTTTTGGTGCTAAGCCCTTCAGAGCATTCCTGACGCCAAACAGTATGCTCCTGTGAGGCTTTCAAGAATTGGCGGTCGGTTTGTGCTGTTCCCTAGCTGGACAGATAAGTTTCAATTGAGGAAAAACCTTCCAATTTTTAAGTAAATAAAATATGTGTTTATTAACACGTTCTTGTCAAGGAAATGTACAGTATTTTACTATGAATGTGAATGCTCTTTTTTCCTGTTAGTTTAAAAGTTACTTAAATTAATTGAAAACCATTTTTTCTGTAGAGAAACTGCATTTATTTAACTTTTTGGGACTGGTAAAATGTTTAAATTACTTTTTACTGTATTTTTACGCAAAAAAAGGGATGTTTAAATACTTTTACGTTTTACAGGATTGTGCTACTTGTTTTCCCCCAGAAAGAGGCACTATTTTCTGCTTGACCACGGAATAAATTGCTGTTCCCACGGTCGGTCCTTCTTCCAGCCACAGAAAGAAAAAGTTAAGCAAACAGCCCTTGGCTTCACAAGAGGCTAGCAATTTGCCTCAGCTACACGTGGATGACTTTGCTGTGGCCATTTGTTGTACCTCACACAACTCATCTTTAAGCCTGGATCCTTCTGGTGTAGCACTTATAGCCACAATGGAACAGGGGTAGCCACGTTCTCTGCATCTGTTAGGGTCCCCTCAGTGGGAAAGGAGAACCACTATTGTTGTTCCTGGGAGAGGGATCATGAAAGGCTTCTCTTTTTTTGACAGAATGTTGTGCCCATATTAGAGGAAGCTGTTGCTATTAATAACACTGTGAGTGCTATTTTTCCTGAAAAAAAAAAGATACAGAAAACTAAACAAGCATTGAGTCCTCCTCAAATTTTATTAGACAGGAGTAATTTACTGGGTCTGCCTCAGGGTTTAATTCATGGTATCGATCCTTTTTATAAAATAATTTCTGGTAAAAGGAAGAGGAATACCTCTTTTCCCGAAGATATTTGAGATTTTGAATCTAGGCAGGAGGATGAACGAACAGATACAGGGTTTTCTCCTCAGATTTCTGATTCAGACCCAGAGTAGAACTCAGTTTCTAATTCTCCATGTGTGGGGGGGGGGGGGTTCTCTTTCTCTGAGACTAGTTCCAGAATGAACCAGTGTGTTCAGTGGGTGTGAGGTTTCTCAGTCTGTCGGAAAATACTATGAGCTGTTACATAAGGAATTTCTTGAACCTTTACCTAATCCTCCATTTCTGCCAGGTGTGTGTGTGTGTGTGTGTGTGTGTGTGTGTGTGTGTGTGTGTGTGTGTGTGTGTGTGTGTGTGTGTGTGCTACTGTCTGCCGTTCTTCTGATAGCCAGACAGCTGCCCCTGAAAAGGCAGATAGAATGTATAAAATTCCTCACTATTTTAAGATTTTACATACTCTCTCCAAAGCTGACCCAGCAGCTACAGCTTTAGTTCATCCTACTGCAGATAACCACTAAGTTAATTGCAATGCTACTCTTTCTGATAAGGATCGGAAGATGATTGATAAGTGTGGGAAAAAGTGTGTGTTTCTGCAAGTTTGATTTTCAGAATTTTGAACTGACAGGCTCATATGTTAATGTATGTTCTAATTGTGAAAGTAGGAATGTTTTGTTAGCAGTTTCTTCTTGTGAGGAAAAAAATGTGCTTTAAATATTTTAGTTTCTCCAGTTGTACGTCATTACTCATTGTTTATAGTGTGTTCATGACTCAGTTGACACGTCTTCCAGGTCTATGGCCACTGCTACTGTTTTAAGGGGGGTTTGCCTGGCAGCTTTCTCAGACCCTCCCAGATGGTTAAAATGAGAGTTTAAGTTCTCCTTTTCCAAATTGTCAATGGGATTCTCTAACCCCTCATCCAAGTTTTTGCAAAAAACAATGTAAACAGTCCAAACAAAGTTTAGCTAAACAGATGTTTAGGAAGAAATGGTAAGGGGGCTCCAAAAAGAAGCTGCAAGTCTCTCTAAACCAAGAGCAGGCCAACAAGTCAGAATGACTATTTAAGGAACCTTGTCCCCCCCAGCAGCCCCATTTCCTTCTAGAAGGTCTGAATTTCTACTTTTTTTCTTTGGCAATGGATGGTTTCAGACAAATGGGTTCTGGAGATCATTCATCATGGTTGCAGATGGCAGTTAGAGGAAATTCCTCCTTTTCAGGGGATAATTACTCATCCAGAAGACCACACTTTTATTTCTGCCTGTCCTTCATCACATGCTGTCCCTGGAGGTGATAGAACCAGTTTCCAGGAGAAAGGTTTCAAGGATGTTTTTAGTGACAAAGAAAAGACTGTGGGCAGAGAATTTGAAGAAAGTGCTTGGAGACCAATCCTGAATCTTTCTTTCCTAAACCTGTTTGTGATAGTGCCCAAATTCAAAATGGTGTCACTTCACAACCTGTTACCTCTTCTTCCTCATTCAAGTATCCTGGAAACACTAGATGTACAAGATTCTTGTCATCACATTCCTATTAATCAAGACTTGAGGTGTTTCTTAAGGTTTTGTGTATCTGGATCACATTATCAGTTCTCTGCCTTATCTTATGGACTATCCACTGCACCAGGAGTGTTCACAAAATGTCTGGCTCCAGTTATAGCTCATTGCAGACTACAGGGAATCCACATTTTTCTATATTTAGATGGCTTGGGTATCTGTGCAGAGCCTTTTTCAAAGTGTCAGGAATCTCTCACTTAGGTGGGACATCTCTTACGCAAGGTGGGATTCCAAGAGAACATCTAAAATTATTTTTTGACGCCATGATAGAGGATTGTGTTCCTGCAGTATCAGCTAGAAATTCAGATCAAAGAGCTTTTACAGGAAAAAATAAATCTTTATGTAGATCTATTTTTAAGGTTTTCCACTCAGACTTTGGTCATTGCGAGGGAATACCTCAGGATTTGGGGTCTCATGGCAACTATGATTCTTATGATACCCATGGCAAGACTCCACATGAGAAAGATACAATGGTATCTGAAATATTTTGGTCCCAGCATCAACATACTAGATGCTTTTCTACCATTTCCACTGATATCCAGGGTACATCTGGCCCAGACAACAGTGGCACTCTCTAATTTTGGAATTGCCTGTAGCAATTACCGCAAGCTTCCACCCCGACCCCGATCAACTCCCAATTTGGGTTGGGAGGGTGGCCTAATGGTTAAGGTCTTTGCCTTACAAACACAAGGTGCAGGGTTTGAGTCTCACAAGGGATAATTGGCTAAGCTTAAAATGGCTCACAAGGGCAGTTAGCTTAGTACTAATCTATGAACCTATGAACCTATGATTGCCTGGGTGATAGGGTATTAATTCCCTTTAGGTACCTAATTACTGAAGACATGCAGCAGGTACTAATGCAGGCAAGAAAGCCTGCCACTAGAAAATCATATATTAGTAAATGGAAAGGTTTTCTAGTTAATGCCAACAGCAAAATAAGCACCCATTAAGGGTGATTTCTTCTCTGGTTTTACAATATTTGTGAGAATTACTATCTTATGGCCTTTCCTAGTCCTCCATCAAAGCTCATTTGGATCTTCCTCATTCAATGCAATCTCATGTGAAAATGTTTTTGAAAAGTGTTTTGCTAAAAGGACTCCAAGAAAACTAGTGGCCCCTCTTTGGGATATCAATTTTGTGTTAAAGAAGCTAAAACTTGGTCCATTTGAGCCAGCTAATCTGGTTGAGGTTCTTAACATGAACAACAATTTTACTGATTGCTCTTACTGCTGTAAGAAGGGTATCTGAGTTGCAAGCTCTTATGGAGAGTAGCTGTACTGTATTTTTCACAGAGGCAGGGATTCTTTGAGAACTAATCCTTCGTTTAAGCCTAAAGGGCATCCAAGTTCACTTTAAGCCAAATATCTATCTCCCTCTTTTCTTTCTTGAACCTAAAAATGACGGAGAAAGGATACTCCATACCTTTGATATCCACAGACAACTCAGGTGCTGTCTTCTCAGAACTAAATCCTTCAGATCTTTGGATCAAGTGTTCATTTCTTGTGAAAGTAAGAAGACGGAACAACCTGTGTCAAAATAGACTATTTCCAAATGGTTGTCTTAGGCTATTACCTTTTGTTATACTCACCACAACAAAACTATTCCAGGCAGAGTCAAGGCCCACTTTCCCAGGACTTTGCTTCATGTATGACTTTTTGAAAGCATTGGATTCTAAGAGCATTCTAGAAGCTGCAACTTGGTCCTCTGTACATACTTTTAGAAAGCAGTACAAGCTTGGTTCCTTCTTTAGGTTCAGACCAGGCTTTGCAAAGGCTATTCTTCAGGGGCTCCTGGACTCTTCCCTTTCCACTTCCCAAATGTAGTAAGCTGGGGGTAATCTACCCATACAGCTAAGGCTACTGCAGCAGTGATCACTATGATGAACATAGTGGAGTTGTGTAAGTAAATGTACCATAACGGTAGATGATTGAATGTTCACAGCTGCAGTAGACGATTCCTCCTGCCCTCTCTCCTTCTTGTTTTTTGGTGTGTTATTTATGCCAGGGTGTGAGCATTCATTTTTGCTGTTTCTAGTATTGTCCTTTCAGGGTTCAGCTTCCATCTCTCTGTTGGCATGAAAGCTCTGAAGGGCTTGGCTCCCTAATCTGTCTTTTTAGTCAACTGAGCTTGAGCTGGCTGACAGTTTGGGCTCATGGAAGGTGCCCTGAAGCTTTGGAAGCTGACCGGTTGTTATATCCTATACAGGATATAACCCCATATAGCTAAGACTACTGCAGCTGTGATCATTTGAACATTTACTGTTATGGTATGTTTACTTATACAACTGTACTTTCCAATCTCCCTGAAAACTAAGAGGAAAACTGGCAATATGTAACCTCATGCTTACTCATCTGATCACCAGTTATTTATTTAAATCCATTTGTGATTGGTTGTATATGTAACTTTGGATCAGTATACCATGTAAGAGTACTGTTCAGTAATATCAGCTCTCATTTTGTAGTTCTTGTAAGAGATACATCTATTAGTCATTGAAACACCAGAAACTGTCAGCCTTGCAGGGAAAACAATGTATATACTGATTTTCAGTGCATCTATCACTGTCCATTATGCGATGCCTGTTAATAAACCTCTGATATAGCACATGTAGTTAACTGGTCTCCAGTGAACTGTTCATACCCCGACCTTTCATGCCCTGCTGAAAATATTCCATACATCTGCAGGCATATTATATTAACAATTTACTTATTCATACTGTCCGGTGATCCTTGCTGCCATAAATTTAGGTCTCAGACTTTGAAAATATAATTCAGTCTCTGGATTTCATTTAAATTATGTTCATTCTTCTAATGAAGTCATTCCGCTTTCAGATAACTATAATTTTACATACATCTCAAGAGGCAAGAAATTGTTGCTAGTGCCATTCAACAGTGAGAAACAAAATGACAGTTTTATGCATCAGATCTATCCAACCTAGTTACAAGTCATTGATAATGGCAAGAACCCTAATAAGATGTCAAAATGAGTAACTGATCTTAAATTATTACTCATTTTAAGAATTAAAACTTTACCCACATTTTATCTGATGAAGTTAGATGCTTTTTTTTTTTTGAGAACGAAAAACACATTTTTATTTAGTTAGTTATTTAGTTACTTCATTTTGGTGGCTTGTTCAATTCCATTAGGCCTAAGGCTGTTTTTGGCAGTGAACTAAGGAAGTATTATATATTATTTTGGGTAGAATGGGACAAGATGCTACAGGAATTTTAATATATTTTTAATGAAAACACTACAGTCAATATTTGTCTTATTATTTTTCCTTTCTAGTAGGAAATTTAGTGATGACCTGACTTGATTTTATGAAATATGCTCTATGGGGCTCTTTCATTAAGGAGATACTCCACTGTTTGCAAAGAATGAAAGCACAAGATATAGTGAGGACTGTCCCATGTTGCTCCCTCTCACTCTGTACACCTGAGGTGAGGCGAGGAAGTAAACAGCTCTGAAGGTGCTCTTCTTCAGTGCTTCAGACATGGGTTGGGACTTCATATGACAGAAGGTCAAAATATGGTATCCAAGCAACATATCACCATTCTGCATGTAGCAGTGTATATCTGTGCATCTGGACTAGAAAGTTATCCTTCAGCCACATACGGGATAATAATAGCCTCTTTTAGACTTCTGCTCTAAGTTTTTGTAGCAGAACACCTGTTAATACCAGATTCTGCTTATTATGGCTATGGCTGTAAGTACCCTCCTCAGAGGATAGCAGAAATTCTTTGACAGCAGGAGTGAACAGCACCTTAGCTAACAGTGACTGAATATGAAGGAAAGTATTAGAATACACTGTAGGTTGTATAAACCAATCTTTAGATGCAGGCCGCAATTTCAAACCGAAATACAAGCACATACTCTTTTAAACTTGGGCATATTTTATAATCTTCTGATGCTCTGCAGCTGCAGACCTACAGCAAATGGAAGAGACAAAAATCTCACTATAGGCCAGATGAGATGGACTGACCCAGAGTAAATCAAATTAAGATTACATGCATAATGATCTTTTTTTCATAGGTAGATACTAGGCTATCTGCCCTAGGGCATTTATAAGCCTAGCCAGAGTGTATTTGGCTTCCGCCTCCCTATTAGATTAGCCTACTGTGCCTCTGTAAAGTATGTCACAGAAAGTACCCTTTTAAGAT
Organism: Protopterus annectens; assembly: GCF_019279795.1. Taxonomy (NCBI): domain Eukaryota; kingdom Metazoa; phylum Chordata; order Ceratodontiformes; family Protopteridae; genus Protopterus; species Protopterus annectens. The sequence goes on from NC_056746.1 coordinate 891,325,177, forward strand.
TAGTTTACTGTGCCTCTGTCTAGCAGGGACACAGGAGAGATCCCAGGGGTGAATTTGTGATTTCCCATCCACACGTCCAAATTTCGCTTGAAGAGGGTCAGCGAGGGGCTATGTCTAACATGAATTGGGATTCTATTCCAGAGTGAGGGGAGCCTCTGGGAAATTAATCTGTCCCTCCAGCATGTCCTATTTATTTTTCTGCTGAGGTTTAGGTCCCTGGAGCATGTAGCTCTAAGAGACCTGGATTTTTTGAGGTGGAGCATGTCCATTAATTCTGGGTTTGACATGGCTTTGTACATCAGGCATAGATCGCCTCTGGGTAGGCAGTAAGCAACTGAGTAGAGCTGGAGTTTCTTTAGTCGAGCTGCATAGGACATCTGTTTGTAGCCCATGATCCTCTTGGTGAGGTACTTTTGGGGTCTCTCCAGTTGCTGCAGGTGTCGGGTAAGGTATATCCCAAAAGGGGCATTGTATTCAATTATGGGCCTGATGAGTGATGAGTAGAGGGGCACAATGACCTCTCTTGATCTAGATGCAAACCCTTTCGTGATAAGTTGGGCTATATAGACGGTCTTTCTAACCACTTTGGCAACGTGATTATCAAAGGAGAGATTACTATCTACGTTGGTCCCCAAATCTCTAATTACTTCTTCCATACTTAATGGATTACCACCTATGTGGTAATTTGTGGGCACCTTGTTTTTCCCAAAGGGGATGACTATGCACTTTTTAGCATTTAGCTTGAGGCTGTGGCTCTGGCACCAAGCATCCGTCTCTGTGAGACCCTTTTGGAGGATGCTTGTGTCAGCTGGAGATTCAATTATGGCCCCCAGTTTGCAGTCATCTTCAAACTTTGTCAGCCATAATCCCCCCGTGTTAGCCTGAACCTCAGAGAAGTATATACCGAACAAGAGAGGTCCCAGAACTGAGCCCTGTGGGATGCCACTTGTAACTGGTTTGGATTTGGACATGGCACCTGCGATTCTGACCATGTGGGTTCTATCTCTGAGCCAGTTTGCAACCCATCTTGTGATATAGGGGTTGATATTTAAGCTGGTAAGCTTATTTATGATGCCCGACTGGGGTATTGTGTCGAAGGCTTTTGCGAGGTCCAGGTAGGCTGTGTGGACTACTTTGCCCTCATCTATGGCTTTGGTAGCTGTTTCAAAGAAATCAACTAGGTTTAAGAGGCAAGATCTGCCCTTAACAAAGCCGAATTGGGTAGGGTCCAGTGTCTGGAGGCTCCCAATGTCTTTGTTTATGAGTTCCATGATAATACGCTCCATAGCTTTACAGACCAGACTAGTCAGGCTTATGGGGCGATAGTTTCCGGGGTCCGTTGTGGCACCACCTTTGTGGAGTGGGACCACTGTAGCTGTACGCCATTCTTTGGGTACATATCCTGTAGTAAGGCTAAGTTTGAACAGTGACTTAATGTGAGGGTTCAGTTCTTCTTGGAGCTCATGTAAGACACAGCCAGGGACACCGTCCGGTCCCATAGATGCTGTGTTTTTTGCTTTGGAGAGGGCAGCTTTCACCTGTGCATCTGTGATGTCAGGGAGGCTACATTCAGTTGGGATAGGCATTTGCTCCTTTGGGGGGGAAGGGGGGGAGAAGTTTGCGCTGAATCTGTCTGCCAGGATGTTGGCTATGTCTGTAGGTTTGGTATATTTTGTACCGTTATGCAACAATTCAGAGCATATCTGGGAGTTTCCGCCCATGTTCCTGATATAACTAAAGAAGGCCTTGTGATTATCTTTAGTGTCTAGGGCAGTTTTTCTTTCGAAACTGGCCTTTGATGATTTTATGAGGGATTGAAGTTTCTTGCTAATATTGATCAGAGATGCCTTCCCTTTTTGGGATTTTGCTCTGTCATGTAGTAGCTTCCTCCTTCTGTTGTATAACTTATTTATGGCTGGGGTCCACCAGACTGGTCTCCTGTTTTTGGAGGAGTGAGTCTTGGTTTTATTTGGGATAGCATGATCCATGCATTCCTGCAGGTGCTCATAGAATGCATTTGTAAAGGATTCTGGGGATTGGGCTGTATTATACTCTGGCCCAGGGGCTTTGAAGGATTCCACCTCAGTCTTGAGAAGTGCAAAGTTGGCTTTTGAGAAATTCTTTACAGTGATTTCCTTGGCTGAGGGTGGTGACGGGATATGGATGTCCAGGGAAATTTGTTTATGGTCTGATCTTACCAATGAGGGGTTTACCTCTGGTGTGAAACATAGAGTCCCCATGTTGGTGATGACCAGGCCCAATATGTTGTTCCCTCTTATGGGAGTGGTGACCAGTTGTTCCATTGTGTTAGAGTTTATAAATTCAAGGAACAGTTGGGCGTGGGTGTTTGGGCTTGAGTAGTTTTCCCAGTCAATGTTTGGGTAGTTGAAGTCACCCAATAACATAGTGTTTGGAGAGACCTTCATACTCTCCAGTGTTATCAGGAATGCCAAGTGGGGTTCCTGTAATAGGGAGGGTGTTCTGTAGCTGGCTACAAACTGAAAGGCAGTTTTGCCCGCTGTTAGTTGCACATGGATGGTTTCTGATGCTTCATGCAATGCCACTAACCTGGAGGTGTAGGTATCTTTGATGAATATAGATACTCCCCCTCTTTTTGTGCTTTGGTCTGAGTTTTGGGGCCGAAACGCATGGTATGAGTTATAACCTGGTAGTGCTGGGGTGCTCTCAGGAGCCTTGAACCAGGTTTCTGTTACTGCACAGACATCGATTTTCTCCATACTGAGGAGAGTCTCGAGTGCGTGCATCTTGAGGTTTAGACTTCTGGCATTAAGTAGCATTACCTTTAGTTTTTTTATCTTTGGGTTGTCTATGGAGGTGGGCACTATGGGGGTGGCAAGAGCTTTGGCCAGTAAACGAAAGCCTAAGGGTGACAGGTGCAAGCTGTCCCTAGCGAAGCAACGTGGCTTGTCGAGCATGTCATCCCAGGCTGACAGACACTGGATCCCCTTTGAATGACACCAATACTTCAGCCAATTGTTGAAACTGATCATTTTGTCTTTAGACTGTGGCATCATTCTTGGTGAGGGCAAGATGCTACTCAAGGCCAGGGTCATACCAGCCTGGGCTACATGGTCAGAGAGCTCCTCTATGTCTCTTTTCATGTAGTCCAGGGAGGTACGTCTCAGGTCATTCACACCACCATGGACAATGACAAAATCATACTTGTACATGCTTTGGAGTGACCTGAGTGCTTGTGTTATGTGGCGGATCCTGGCACCTTACAGTGACCTTCTCCTTGTTCAGTCTGGTGAGCGGGACGTCAGTGTGCCGGACAATAGAATCCCCTATAACAAGTGTATTTGGTGTGTTGTTTGGCCTTAAGGGCTGTGACTGTGAGGCACACTGATTTTGTGAGATATGTGATTTGTGGGTATAGTTGAGGGGTGGCTGTTGCTTGAATATCTGCTTAGGAGGTCTTTGCTCTTTAGGCAGATTTTTATTTAGAGCCTCTGAGTATGTTTTTGTGTGTTTAAGTGTTGGGTATGCAGATGCAATAGGTCTGTGCGAGACTGGATTTGTGGTGTGGGTGGTTACCTTTTCCTCCTGACTGACTGTGCCAGTCCTGGGTTGAGAGAGCTCTGCCTCCAGTTTGGCTGTGTAACTGCATCTCTCACATGTATTAGAGTTTGTTGGAAGGAGGAGAGGGTTGTCTGTGTACATAAGGCAATTGTAACATTGCCTCAAAATTCCCAGATTCACCAGTTGGACTGGAGAGTAACCTTGAAACTGACCCTTGGACATACCAGATTAGTATAGGGAACTGTTTTTTTACTGATCAGATTAGAGAAGGGAACTGATTTTTCACTTGATCAGGAAGGACCAATCGGGAGTCTACTACTTATGACAAGTCAAGGAGGGTGTAGTGCTTTAGTTAGTTAGTGTTTCCTTATAAGAGCTGAGCAAGTGCAGGGCTTTAGAAAGAGAATAGAGTGATTACTTTGAGAGTTTGAACAGTTCTAAGGGAAAAAGTGAAGAGTAGACTTTGTGGAGCCTGGAATAGTTTAAACCTGTTTAGGCGCTGCTCAGTGCGCAAAACCGCACAAAAAGAGAGTTGTAGGGTTTTAAGAGAGGGAGATCAAGGAGTTTAGAATTGACCCAAAATGGCCAATAAAACTATAGCTTCTAGGTAGTAACCACTCCTCCAGGGACTGGCAGGCTGTTCAGTGTTAACCACTCCCACTGGTGAACACAGAGACTTCCCTTTAGCCCAAGCAAGCACTGGCCTTCTAGAAACTTCCAAACAGTTCAGAACAGCAAATCTGTAACTGAACTTTCTTAACTTTCAGAAAGTGGGAAAAAAGCAAGATTTTTTTTTCTTTTTGTTGTAGTTTAAATGTAGCAGAGATACACAAGCAGCAAAATAATCACAACAGTGCAATAAATGACCCCACACTTGAGTGCTAGGCCAAAATCAGGTAAAATGCAGTTTTTAGAGAAAAAAATGATTTTAAATTAAGTGCAACACAGGAAATGCAGTAAACAGGCTCTAGATGTGTTCCAGGTACTGTTACTGTTACAGATATAAACTTTAGCAAGCCAGAAAATGCCAAAAAGTAGGCGGCAAAGCAGTAAAACTTTTGCAATCAGTTTGCTGAATGACACTAAACTGAAATATCCCACAATGCAGATGATTAAATATATATAATTATGCATTACTCAGTAAACAACAGAGATGTTTACTCGACTATGCTTCGGGCAACTAGAGTAACTGGAAATATGCCAGTGGCTGTAATACTATTTACTGTAGCCTTCCATTAAGGACAGGTGGATTGTGGGAAGGCTATGATCACTCTCAACACAGCTAAAAAAACAAACTCCAAGCAAAACAAAAGAAGTAATTTCACTGAAAACCACAAATGCTGGCAAGGTCAGTTAGGATGCTAATTATACAAAAAGTCTTCTACTGAAGAAAACCTATACTGAAAGCCCCATTATCTTTTTGGCCCAAAGGTTCAGGAATTGAATATCAACTAGAATAAACAAATAAAACAAAATAAAATGTTTCTCTTGCATCTGACTGCTCAGGTTTTGTTGTTTTTTTTCCCATCTTCACTAGTGCCCAGTTGTGGCAACTGGTATTTAATATACAGTGTGCATAGTACGTTACCAAGTATAAAGCAGATGTTATAACGAAGAGGACTGCACACCTCCTATAGAAAATAAAGGAACACATGAATATGTTATACACAGCAAATAACTCCTAACTTAAGGAGACCGAGGTTTGGCCTAAATTTTTCTGCCATATTAGGTTCTGAATGCAAATCAACTATTAACAGGGGAGGGTTTTCATAATGTTTAAGGTCTTTACCTAACATTTACAAGGTATAGGGCTTGATTCTGAGGTCTAGTTATTTGCTAAGCTTGTAATAGTATGCAGACTGATTGCCTAGTATTTGCCTGTGAACCTATCACAATCAACAGAACATGCTGGAGGGACAGGTTCATAACTCAAAGACTGCCCATGCTCTGGAATAGACTTCCCATACATGTCAAGCAGAGCACCTCACTGGCCCTCTTCAAGAGAAATTTGATGAGTGGATGGGAAATAGAAAGTTCACCCCAGGAATCACTGCAGTGGCTCTACTTGATAGAGGCAACTAACTTCAGCCGGCATGATGCCAGGGCACTTCTATGGGCTAGGCTTGCAAAGGCTCCAGGGCCATTAGCCTAGTACACACCTATGAATCTATGGACCTATCAAACGATGTATAAATAACCACAACTGTTTTTATCTCAGTCATCAAGTTACAAAAGGGGGTGTACACTGATGACCCCCTACGTTAGGTCTTTATTTGTATTCCCATAATTTTACTCCTTGCTTCAAACATACTTTGCTGGCTTGGGAATAATTTTGCTGTTTAAAATTCAAGATTGTTATAAATTCAAGGGTGATGGCACACAAGAGGTCATAAGAATAAAATGCAACATCCTGTACATTATTTTAGAAGTGAGGAAAAAAGGAGCCTGAAATGTTCCTCTGGAATATCACTGGGTGGAACTAGGATTATTCAATGATGAGAACATGGCTGACTTGGGCAATGCTTCTTGAGTTCCATAGACCGTGAAGGAAATGTGCTATATTATACAACACCATCATTATTTCTCTGTCCACAACTCTCAACTTCTTAGCAAAAGAAATCTGGACAAATGCCACAATGATGGCCGGACAAAGACCAAAAAATAGGGACAAATTTTAAATAATGCTAATATAAACTTAGAAAGTAGCTAGAACAAAAGGTTTTGCATTACCATGCAATTTCTGAAGGATATGAAGTCTAAATCTTAAATGCTAGTGGATTGATTCCTCACTTTACCAAAAAAATGCAAATGTTATGAGAAACAGACCAAAAATATGAATTGAAAATCTGGACATTTGACAGATAAGTCTCTGTCCAAAGCTACAATAAATTATAGTACTAAAAATGCATTAATAATGCTGCCAACTGCTTTATTCATTGGTAAAAGCAAACTGAAGAAACAGCTTATACCCTGTGAGTAGCTTCTAACCCACAACATTATGGTCCAATATCTGATCATAGCCACTAACAATCAATTTGAAAACAAATATATGTGAATTTTGTGGAAGGTCTCTTGCTGTATATCCTATTGTATCTCCTGAAAAAATATTCTTGGAAAGTACTATATTTCTAAAGCAGAATTCCCTAATATTATCATCATGATTTTAATCTTGCTAAAAAATCCTAATGTTTTGCCTCCCCCAAGAGATTACTATTAATGTTTGCCCTACACCCTAATACAACGTGCCATTTATCATAAGGACTTCTAAGAAATGATACATGAAATTTTGACACCATAAAGAGTAGTGCAATTACTTTATCTGCATTTCTTTATTAACTGTTTCACATGGGAGCTTACTAATCATCATTGCAGATGAATTCTTAGTTTTCTGTGATTTGCCAACACAGCATTATACGCCTAATAATGGTACTGTACATGTAATGTTACATATGAAGAGAGTTGGGAGGCTTAGGCATGTCTAAGGGTCAGCTCCCAGTGATTTCTCCTGTCTACTTGATGAATCTGGGCATCTTGGGGCAATGCAGCAATTGCCTCATGTACACAGACAACCCTCTCCTCCTACCACCCAACACAACAACCTGTGAGAGATGCACTTATATAGCCAAACTGGAAGCAAAGCTCTCTTCACCCAAGACTGGACTAGACAGTCAAGAGAAGGTAAACACTTGCACCACACCACACTCATCACATAGTCCCTCAAAACCTACAATACCAAAACACACACATAGAAACACAAAGCACACACTTACATTCGCGGAGGCTCTCAATAAAAACCTGCCCAAGCATCAGGGACATCCAAAGCATAAACTTAAGCAAACTCCACCCCCCCCAACACAACCCAAATGACACATAGCCCACAAACTCAGTGTGCCACTCAACCACAGCCCATAAGACATAACAATGTACCCAACACTCTAGTCATAGGTGACTCTATAGTCAGGCACACTGATGTTCCACTCACTAGACTAAACAGGAAAGTTACTGTTAGCTGCCTGCCAGGTGCCAGGATCTGCCACATAACGCATGCACTCAGTTCATTCCACAATAAATACAAATATGGCACTGTCATTGTCCATGTTGGTGTGAATGACCTGAGACGTACCTCCCTGGACTACATGAAAAGAGACATGGAGGAGCTCTCCGATATTGTATCCCAGGCAGGTATGACCCTAACCCTGAGTAGCATCCTGCCATCACCCAGAATGATACCACAGTACAAGGACAAAATGATTGACTTCAACAATTGGCTAAGCTTCTGGTGTCATTCTAAGCGGATCCAGTACTTGTCTGCCTGGGACGACATGATCGACAGACCACGATGCTTTGCCAGACATGGCCTGCACCTGTCGCCCTTAGGATTCTGGATACTGGCTAAGGCTCTTGCCACCCCTATAGTGCCTTTTTTAAGCAAAGTTCAAATGCCAAAGTCACCACCATAACAGGTACAAGCAAGCAAAATCTGAGGGTAATGCTACTCAATGCTAGAAGTCTAAACCTTAAAATGCACTCACTCGAGACACTCCTTAAAATGGAGAACATTGACATCTGTGCAGTGACAGAGACCTGGTTCAAAGCTTCAGAGAGCACCCCTGCATTACCAGGCTACAATTCACACCACACCTTTCGACCACCTAACCCAGAACGAAGCACTAAAGGTGGAGGCATGTCCATATTCATTAAGGATATCCACACCTCCAGGCTAGTTGCACAGCATAATGCATCCGAGATTATCCAAGTGCAACTAACTCTGGGCAAGATCGCAATCCAAACTGTAGCTTGCTACAGACCCCCCACCATGCCCCAGGATTCCCACTCCTCATTTCTTGATACACTGGAAAGTATTAGGGTACAACTCAACACCCTAATAATGGGCGATTTCAACTACCCCACCATTAACTGGGAAAACTACTCATGTACCAACTCTTTTGCTCAACGTTTTCTAGAATTCATAAATTCCAACGCCTTGGATCAACTTATCCACACCCCCAACAGGGGCAGCAATATGCTAGACCTGGTTATTACCAACATGGGAAACCGGTGTTCTACATCAGAGGTCAATTCCTCGTTGGTCAGATCCGACCACAAGCTAATCAGCCTAGACATCCACATCCCACCCCTACCCCTAATTAGGGAAACCATCGTAAAAAACTTCTCCAAAGCCAACTTCACACTTCTTAAGACAGAAGTGGCAAACTTCACAACACCCATGCAGATGGACAATAGAGGTATGACTGCTGAATCCTGCACAAATGCACTTTATAAGCACTTACACGAGTGCATGGATCATGCTATCCCTAATAGAACCAAGATGTTATCCTCCTAAAAAAGGAAGCCAATCTGGTGGTCCTCTGCCATAAACAAACTCTACAACAGAAGAAAGAAACTGTTGCAAAAAAGAGTAAAACCCCATGACTGGAGGAACTCTCTGGTCAACCTCAGTAAGAAGCTGAGATCCCTCATAAAATCCTCCAAAGCTAGTTACGAAAACAAAATTGCCACTGACTCTAAAGACAACCACAAAGCATTCTATAGCTATGTCAAGAATCTCAATGGGAACACTCAGATCTGCTCTGAGTTACAGCACAATGGCGCTAAATATACAGAACCAACTGATATTGCCAACATCCTAGCAGATAGGTTCAGTGCTAACTTTACCTCCATCTCACCCCATAGAGGGCCCATCTCTATACAGGAAGAATGCAAAGTTCCTATAATCACGGCTGCACAGGTAAAAAACACACTCTCCAAAGCCAAATACACAGCATCCATGGGACCTGACAATATCCCAGGCTGCGTTCTACACGTACTACAGAATGAACTGGCACCCTACCTAAGTACCATGTTCAATCATAGCCTCACCTCAGGCTTTGTACCCACTGAATGGCGCACCATGATGGTTATCCCACTCCACAAAGGTGGAGCCACGACAGACCCCAGGAACTACTGCCCCATTAGCCTGATGAGCCTGGTCTGCAAGGCCATGGAACGTATCATCATGGAACTCATAAACAAAGACATTGGTAATCTCCAAACTCTGGACCCTACCCAGTTTGGATTTGTAAAAGGCAGATCATGTCTCCTAAACCTGATTGACTTCTTTGAAGCAGTCACCAAAGCCATAGATAAGGGTAAAATGGTTCACACAGCTTATCTAGATCTCGCCAAGGCTTTCAACACCATCCCCCACTCTGGAATTATAGATAAGCTCACTAAACTAGGTATAAATCCCTATGTCACAAGATGGGTTGCCAACTGGCTCATGGACAGAACCCACACTGTGAAAGTAGCAGATTCCAAATCCGACTTCAGACCAGTGACAAGTGGAGTATCACAGGGTTCAGTCCTGGGTCCTCTCCTGTTTGGTATCTACTTCTCTGAAGTGCAGGCTAACACAGAAGGTCTTTGGCTAACAAAGTTTGCAGATGACTGCAAACTAGGTGCCATAATCGAAACTCCTAACGATGTGGACAAACTACAAAAGGGCCTCACTGAGACAGATACCTGGTGTCAAAGTCATGGCCTGAAGCTCAATGCCAAAAAGTGTATTGTCATCCCCTTTGGTAAAAACTCTGTACCCATGAACTACCACATAGCTGGTAGTCTACTTAATGCTGAAAATGTGATGAGACCTTGGGACACAGGTGGACAGTAGTCTCTCCTTTGATAATCACATTGCCACAGTGGTCAGGAAATCCTTCTACTTGGCTCATCTCATCACAAAAGGATTCTCATCCAGAAAAAAAGAGGTCATTGTTCCCCTCTACTCATTACTCATTAGACCCATTATAGAGTACAATGTCCCTTTTGGTATGTACCTCACAAGACATCTACAACAACCGGGAAGACCACAGAAATACCTCACAAAGAGGATTACTGGCCTCAAACAGATGCCCTACGCAGACCGTCTCAAAAAACTACAGCTTTACTCCATCACATATCGCCTACTCAGGGGCGATCTCTGCCTAACATACATAGCTATGTCAAACCCAGAGCTATAGGACATGCTCCACTTAAAGAAATCCCAATCCCTCTGAGCTACACGCTCTAGGGACCTAAATGTTGTCACCATAATAAACAGAACATGCTGGAGGGATAGATACCTGTCCCAGAGACTTCCCATACTCTGGAACAGACTACCTATTTATGTCAAACAGAGCTCCTCATTAGCACTCTTCAAGAAAAGAAAAGAAAGAAAAATCTTGATGATTGGATGGGAAATGGGAAATTCACCCCAGGGATCACTTCTGTGGCTCTGCTCGACAGGGGCACAGGAAAATAATTTTCTTGGGTGGCGAAAGCCAGGGTACATTTTTTGGCTAGGCTTATATAGGCCTTAGGGCCAATAGCTTAGTACCTACCTATGAACCTATTAAAAAGAAAAGTAACTCTGCTGTGTAACTATTCTGTGCTTTGGAAAAGGTTTTAACATCACTGTACATGGCCTATAGCCATTCTGCCTTCTACTCATAAGTGATTTGTGACACAGAACATTTAATGAGCAGTTATAGATGTAATAAAGGATTAACATTAAGCCCATTTTGTTAATAATCTGACTTGCTGACCATCTTTGTAGAAAATCCCTGTTTAGTTACATAATACAAATTGATTTCACTGAAATCTTGGAATTCTGCTGAATAGAAAGTTTTCCCCTTCCCTTCAAGGATGGGCAGTCTGAATTAACAATTTTGGCGAAGTGAGATGTAGAGGACGCAGCATTTTACATGAGGCGGTGAGTAGGCTTGCTCTCCTGCAAAAACTTATTTTTTAGTGTTTGCAGGTGATGTTCCTACATGACAGGGAAGTTTTGGCAGTGATTTTTGACCCTTTTCAGTCATGACCTGGATTCACGCAAGAGCAAGAACAACAGAAATGTATATTAGTTATGATTGTGAACATAAAGCCAAACAGAACTTATACATGAAAGATACAAGGCATTATCCTATGCACACTAGTGGCCATAAAGTCAAACTGCTTATGAAAGAATGATACAAGACATTTTCATGTACAATTTCAAATACTTGAAAATAAGCTCTTGTATGCAGCAAACAATGAACTTTATACATGACAATACAGTTTGTGGTTGTATCTGCATTGATGTCAATATTTTGCTGTCTTGATTTCAGAATTTTCTTGTTTACCAGGTCAATTATAGTAACATAATATGGCTGCAATACAGATATTACTGTAGTAACCATGTGATACATACAAGCATTTGAGTGATACAGACTTGAGCAGACTATTGAATCAGTACTACACAGCATTATAGAAGCCATGCCCAAATAGTACTAGTAACAGTATATAGCATGACAGAACACAGGCCCACTGAGACACAGAACTAAATGGCGTTACACATTGTTGTTCCAAAAGCGGTAATTATATGAGTTAGTGCCACATTGAGGAAGTATAATACTCTACAGACAGCTTGGCCAAGTCTGTAGAAAGTGTATTTCTTAAAGTTAATTGGTGAGTCTCCCAATAACACCATTCAGCCACAGATACTTCTATGAACCCATTTTTTCTAGAAGTTACGTCTGGGTTTGTCCAACAGCTCCTTTTCTACTGGGGTTATCATACACTGACAGTGGACGCTGGACATGTCCCCTTGCTGGGTGTGTCTTCCAGCCATTTGGTTATGAGTACCCTAACAGAACCAAGGAGAAAAGCAGAGATGCCATTATCGTACAGCAGACAGCTAGATATTTTATTATCCCTACTCTCATTCTCTCATGTGCTGGACTTGCGTCACAAGGTGGGTATGTAATGATGTTATGAGGGAGCTGCTCCACCTACATTGCGACACACCTTTCATTTGCCCTCTGACTTGAAAATCTTGGAGCTGCCCCTCAATATGGCTCCAGTATTTCAGTCAGTGCTCATATACAGACCAAATCCCTCTAGCAGGTCCCTTAACCATTTCCCTGCAAGAGACAAGGAGGCATTGTTTTGCTGTCTCTGCTTCCCCCATTGTTGGTTACCACATTACCCCCATCCAGCACCCAGGGCTGTTAATCAAACCTAGGTCACCTTACTCACAGTCTGGGATTCACCCTTTTGTGCCACATAACTGACCCTACATAGGGCCATAGCTAGAGCCAAAAAATTTACTTCTTGTTCTGCTTCTAGGAGGAAAGTTTTACTCCATGCATGGTGTTAGGGTGGACAATTCAGGGTGCCTTGCCTTCTAATACATTACTTACAATGATTACTTGTATATCATGTCTCCGTATATGTGTGATTACAACAACTATATATACACTTAACTTTTACATCATTACAACAACTATATATACACTTAACTTTTACATAATTTTTTTGCATATTCTAAATGGTAATGGTTTTATTTAAAGTGCTGGCAATTGTCTTTGCAAAAGTCTTTTTAGTCATTTCGCCAATAATTTGTGCCCAGCCATTCAGGCATTTCCTTTCACAATGAAAGACTGTGACAATGCATCAATAGATGTGCTGGTATATTGATGACGTGTGTTTTGCACATAACTGTTCTAACTGCTTTATAAACTATATTAAAATACGTACAGGCATGATTAAATCTAATATACAGAAAGTAAGCAGCAGGGCAATGTTAAGTGTAACTGTGTAAGAACAGACAGATACTAAAACCAGGATGGTTTCAGTTCTGCTATGTCACATAAGATGACACAGTATGAGAAATAAAAGTACTGTGGTACATGACAGCTGCCTACAGCAGGACAGTTGGTCAAATCCCCATTCGTATATGTGCAGTCAGAACTCTTGGACCATGTACATGTACAGGGATACTGCATCTCTGCCTGACATCCTTGAATACTTTTGTGTCTGAAATAACCAGTAAAAAGTCCATGGGCAACGTAGGTTCAGGTTTTGAGATCTCTTTCCTTAGCCAATTAATCATAACCTAACAAACCTGCACTATGAGGCATTGAACAAGTCGTTTAACCAAACCTTGTATCCAGTGGGCCTTACCTGGTTATATACAAATAAATAAATTAAAATGCAACAAATAAATGTATGGTCTGATGACAGGCTAAAATCTTTTCTGGTTGTTTACCTTGAAGCAATTTACTGCTGACAAGCAAAACTAAACTCCACAAATGACGTCCACCAGAACTGTCATTCTATTGAACACAAAGACTACTGGATTCCCTCCTGTTGGAGGCTTTGTTCCTCTACCACACCCCTAACTATAAGATCTCTCCAGACCTCATGTTAAGTTGTCTTAGGGATTAAGGGATGAAATGTATTCAGTCAAATGTTTTTTTCAGCCATTTAGAGTATTACAAAGTTAACAATTTTATTTTCAATAGCCAACAGTACTTCTGTCTTAAACTGATATCATTCACAAAAATAGATAACATGCAAACATACTACTATTTTTAAAAATTAGACTGTTACATTTGCAATTTAACTGGCAGGCAAATTGCCAACAGGCAATGGAAGCAGACCTAGGTATATGAGCCAGCAAAGAATGGAAAAGTTTCAGCAAGCTTTGTTTTGTCACCAGTTAACACAGGGGTATTCTCTGTGGCTATTAACAGTCATATAACCTGTATTACTGATGCTGGAAGGATTTTTTTCCAAGTTAGACCATACTTTTTGAAGGAGATATACTCCATTCATTGTCCCTAATATCTCATGAATGAAACACTTGGAAATGCAAACCTGTACAAAAAATCAAATAAAATCTCAGATTAAAATTTTATCTTATACTTGAAAATCTCGCTTCATTTTTCAACTAATAATACCATTTAGAAATGCTTCTACTTTAGTCAGTCTGTGTAAACTAGCTAAAGTCAGCCTATTTGTGCAGAGGCAATGTGTTCATCTATGACTATTGAGATCTGGGGCCACCTCTTGTGGGTCAGCTGGAAGACAGGCTTGGCAATTTATTCCTGTAAGTCTGCAATGACAACTTTGTGGACATTTTCTGTAATTCTAGTATTGCCATGATCTTGGCCGTGACTTGATAGGACTACACACACACACACACACACACACACACACACACACACACACACACACACACACACACACACACACGCGCGCACTTATAGCTAAAACCCACAAGACACAGTTGTGTGTTTTCAGACATAGGAACAGTGGTCCAGCATACTTCTCAAATGTCCAGATTTTCACAGAATGTCCAGATTTTTTGTCTATTCCTCATAAAATTTCTGGTTTTCTGGGTTTTTGTGGCAAATCATTGAGGACTGAATTCACTAAATAATGACAGACCTTTGAGTTTCAGATTTCATAACTTTCGGAAAATGCATGGTGACACATGACCTTTCACTCCAGCAACTTTCCATGTTTATAAGAGCAATATTTAAAATTTGTCCTTATTTTTGGGGCTTTGTCCCGAATTATTTTTTACTTTGTCCAGATTTTTAAGCCATGAGGTTGAGAGCTACATGGTCCAGTAAAGTCACTTACTGAATCACAAAAAATGTTAATGTACGTTAAGGGAATCAAACCTAGGTATATATGACATACCTAGCTTTCAGTCCATTATCTTTTCCTGAAAACGGTAATCCTGTATTTCTTGGAAGGAAAAAGACACATTCAGAACCTCTATTTATATGCAATCTCTTAATTCTCTGTAAATCATGTATTTTCTCTGCTGTTATTTTACACAGTACAGCTAGTACAGCAAAAAAGAAAAAAAACACTGGTTAAAAAAGAACAGGCTTCTTGCCGAACTGAGGGAGCAAGAGACACTTCAGTTATTTAGAAACAAACTAAAACAACTGTTTAAGGGCACCAAGATGCTCTTGTTTCCATGACAATAACTAGTCTTCAGCTGAAGCTGCAGTCACATCTTTCGTGAAAAAATATACTTTTAACAAATGGCTGAATGCTTGCCTTAACTGTACTTAGGTACACATACATGTAATAACATAACTTGCATTTATAATAGTAAATAACATACAAATATATCAACTCTATTTTGTTACTGTACTACGTACAGCTCTGTGTATTCTTTAGTCTATGTATCATTTTCTGTTTGTGACTGGTATAATGCTGTCTGGGTTATGGCTGAAAAACATCTTTGAATC
This sequence comes from Protopterus annectens, assembly GCF_019279795.1. NCBI lineage: Eukaryota > Metazoa > Chordata > Ceratodontiformes > Protopteridae > Protopterus > Protopterus annectens. Next base: position 891,340,788 of record NC_056746.1, read on the forward strand.
AGTACTCTTACCTGGTTATCAAACTGAAATCAATCAATCAATCAATCAATCAATCAATCAATCAAATATACTTTGGGGGTGGTGGAGGGAGATTGTTGTCAAAGTCTCTCCAAGGGCATTGACAACTTTTATTAATTAATAATCTGTTTAATAAAAAAGTGAATGCCAAATGATTGTTTTGAAAATGTCACCTGATCTGCTTCTTCTTGCACTGCCCTAAGGGAGTTACAGTCCCCATGGTAGGTGATTACATTGTTATATAAGTGACCTTCTTCTTGTACAGTTATGCCCTACCACCACTCTAGATAATCCACTATACCACACAAGAATGCTGCCTGCCCTTCGGATAAATCCTCTTACACAGAGTGACATCATGACATTAGTAGGCAGAGAACCATAAGGAATAAGTCAGTTTGAAGGCAACAACGTTTTCAAGCGAACGGTTTTTGAAATGGGATATAGAGGAAAGGTAAATATAAGCCACATCATCCATACTGTAAATTGATTTTATTACTGCATTTGTCATATTTCCCCATCATTTTCTCTGTTTTATTTTTAAGAAGAGTCATCTTACACCAAGGTCAGCTTTATCTCACAGCAATTCTAAAAGTCACGACATATTTTATGAGTTCCTCCGGGACGATGTACAAATAATACAGAATTCTAACTTGCATTTACCTTTACTCCTGCTGCTGCATAAAGCAGGGTGGGAGTGTAAAGTTCTGAAGTAAAAAATATTACTTTTTTGTCTTCAAAAACGGTAGTCAAGGAAACTTGTCTTTAACTGATTTTGAATGCATTCCTTGAAAGGAAAATCACACCAGTAAAACAAACCCAGCAAATAATGCATCTCAAAAAAAAAAAAAAAAAAAAACATTTAAAATCCATTAAGACAGCTTTTAAAAATCTCATAAATCAAAAGAATTTAAGTCATATCAAATTCTGCTTCCACTAAGATGCGGTCTGTGGAAACAGCAACCACTTTACTTAATTGATTATGTCACTTGACTACAGAATATTAAATTGATTTGGACTGAAATTCTTTTTATAGGGCACAAAACAGGGATAACATGGGTATGATGATTACTGCAGCAAAGCAATCCTCTACAGCAGTAACAAGAGATTTCACAGGCGATAAGGACTGGTTGCGCATCTCTGCTTTATGGTAGTTCTCAAGTTTAATCACTGCACATCAATGTATCTCTTCCCTCCCCCACTCTCACAGTTTCCACTATAATACTGTTGACATTATCTCATGAATTCTTAAAACTATCCACCTTCCTTTGCCTCTGCTAGAGGGCTGCCTGGAAGTCTATTGCTCTTTTCAATATGAAAGACATTTTTACATTCCTCGAGAGTTTAAATAGCGTCCCTTGCCAAACCACAAAACTGTCCAGAATTTTCAGACTGTCCAGAATTTTGTCTCATATTTTTGGTATGTTCCTCTTAAAATTTGTGGTTTTCTAGAAAATTATTGTGAAATACAGTCACTCACTATAATGACAGATATTCAATTTCAAACTTCATAACCTTCAGAAAATGCATACAAATCAGGCAGCAATTGAATGTGGCAAAAAACAAAAGAAGGAATATAAGGTGAAGGACCAGATGAGAAGGCAAGAATTGTGGAAATGCATAAATACGGTTGCAAATACAAAATATTTCTGGAAGAACCTCATATTTATCAGGAATGAATGCAGGAATGGTTAAGGAGAGGCAAATTCAAACCAAGATATAAAAGGATAATATTGGCGGCCCAAGATAGTGGGCTACGTACACATTGGTTTACAAAGTCCATTGAACATATGGGAGAAACAGACAAATGTAAGTTTTTTAAACCCGAATTAGAAACAGTTGCAGACTTTGTTGCTGGTTATGACATACTAATGGCAGAAGGACTGTATACTGAAAGGCATAATAATGTGGCAAGAGTGTTGCACTGGGGACTGTGCAAACATTATGGTGTTGAAGTGGCTGAAAAACACTGGAAATATCAGCCGCAAAGTATTATAGAAAATGATGACATTTACATCACATGGGATCACCCATTACCAACAGTTCAAAAGATGGATGCTAGAAAACCAGATATAGTGGTCCATGAAAAGAAGACAAAAGTTGCATTGATCATTGAAATCACCGCACCCAGTGACTACAGTGTCTCGCATACGGAGAGAAACAGAGTCATAAAATATCAGGATCTGCAGGTAAAAACAAGAGCATTGTGGAAGAAAGATACCCACACAATCCCAATTGTAGGAGCCATGGATCTTATAAAAAATAACCTACAATCATATTTAGATATGTTACCAATACATGTAACCCCGTACGAATTACAGAAGGAGTCATTACTGGGCACATTGCAGGTGCTGTGAAGAGCACTTCTGGCTAATATCAAAGATTGAAACAATACTAATTTCATGAACTTTAATTGTAGTTTGACTTAGGAATGGGGTCCATTCCCATCATGGTATTAGAAACTCAAAAGATTCACAGAAATAAAAAAAAAATGCAAAACCCGTTTCTCAGTTTCAAAGAGTAATTTTTAAAATCTGTCCATTTTTTGGACCTTCAATCTCCCATTATTTATGGCTTTGTCCTTGAATCTTGCATTAAAAGGTTGAACTGTATGTTCATACCCAGTTTCATATCATGTACCTATATGCCTGAATCTGAGTGTGGCACTGGGATAGAGGGCCTATATGGCTAGTTCATCATCATCAATATCATCAACCCACTTTTTCCCATTTTCTACATGCTGTCAGGGTGTTTTGTTAACTGTCGTCATCTCTCTCTCTATTCATTGCCACACTTCTCTCTTCTTCAACACTCATGCCTGACTGTCACAGATCTTTTCTCACACAATCCATCCACCTCATTTTCGGGTGCCATTGTTTTCTCTTACCTTCTTCCTTTCTGCCCCAAATCTTCTTCAACAATTTGTCTTCTGCTTTTCTGCACATGTGCACAAACCACTGTAATCTTTTCTCTTTAATATTTTCTGCAACTGGAACTACTTTGGCTTCAGCACTTATGTCCCCATTCTTTTGTCTGTCCCACAGTGTGCATCCTACCACCCATCTCAGGCACTTCATTTCCATCACCTCTAGCTTTCTCATCTGCTCTGGCTTTACTGCCCAGGTTTCTGTACCATAAGCATCATTAATTTGTACACCTACCTTTTCAACTTCTTTGGCATTTTTCTGTCATATACCACACCTGACACTGTATGTCAGTTGGCTGCATCCCTCTGACTCTAGCTTTAACCTCTTCATTAAGGCTTCCCTTCTCCTCAACGATACCTCCCAGATACTTGAAGTTATTAACCTGTTCCACTATCTTCCCTTCCATCTCAATTCTCAGCTTCTTTTGATTCCCCCAATTTGTTGCCATTACCACTGTCTTACCTGTACTTAGTTTCATCATGGTGTTGGGGGGTTGTGCTTTCAGTTTTGCATTCCATTTATCTATCCTTTGCTTAGTGACTGCCTCTAGTAATGCCACATTGTCTACATACAGCAATTTTGTTGATCTGTCCCCAAAGACCTGTTTGCTAATGTAATCCATGACCGGTATGAACAGCAGTGGGTTCACAGCTGAACCCTGATGCACACCCACTCCCACTGGGAACCCCTCTGTCAGACCGAACACTGTTCGGTCTTGAGTCATTGGATCTTTGTACATAACCTGCACTAATTCTACCAATATTTCTGGGACTTCATCCACCACAGGACTATGTTTTCTCCAGCTCTAGGAATCCCCAATTGGACTCTTTCCTCATCTCTAGTCCCTTCTCAACTATCTGTCTCACTGCAAACATTAGGTCAGTTGTACTACATCCTTATCTGAATCCAAACTGCTCATCTCCCATCTTACTTTCTACTATTCTACATATCCGTTTTATCAATTATCCTCTCCAGAACTTTCATGCAATGTGATAGGGGTTTGATACGTCTGTACTGCCCAGAATTATGGATGTCTTCTTTGTTCTTGTACACTGGCATGAGTATGCTTATTCTCCAATCATCTGGGATACGCCTCTCTCTCCATACTGCTATGAGTACCCTCAGGAGCCATTTCTCCCCATCTCACCCAATATCTTTATCATATTTGTTGTGACCTCATCTGAGCTTGCTGCTTTCCCTGACTTCACTTTCCTTAGGGCTGTTCTTACTTCTTCTAAAGTGGGCTCCTTTTCTTCTGTCACTGTAGGCCATGTCTGGGGCAGTACAGCTTCTGTGGGGTTTTCTTACAGGTTCATAGGTTCATAGGTGTATACTAGGCTAATGGCCCTGGAGCCTTTACAAGCCTAGCCCATAGAAGTGCCATGCCATCATGCCACCCGACATTAGTTCCCAATGCCTCTATCAAGTAGAGCCACTGGAGTGATCCCCAGGGTGAACTTTCTATTTCCCATCCACTCATCAAGATTTCTTTTGAAGACAGCCAGTGAGGTGTTCTGCTTGACATGTATGGGAAGTCTGTTCCAGAGCATGGGCAGTCTCTGTGTTATGAACCTATCCCTCCAGCATGTTCTGTTGATTGTAGTAATGAGGTTGAGGTCTCTAGAGTGTGTGGTGCAGAGGGATTGGAATTTCTTTAGATGTAGCATTTCTAACAGAGCTGGGTCAGACATGGCTTTGTAAGTCAAGCAGAGATCGCCTCTTAGAAGACGATATGAGGCAGAGAACAGCTGGAGTTTTTTGAGTCTGTCCATGTAGGACATGTGTTTAAGGCCTAGGATCCTCTTTGTGAGGTACTTTTGTAGCCTTTCCAGATGTTGCATGTGTCTACTGAGGTACATGCCAAATGGGGCATTATACTCGATGATTGGCCTTATGAGGGAAGAGTAGAGAGAGATAATGACCTCTTTCTTCCTGAATGCAAAACTCTTAGTAATGAGATGTGCCACATAGAAGGACTTTCTGACCACAATGGCAATGTGGTGGTCAAAGGAGAGGTTGCTGTCAACCTGTGTATAAGATCTCTTATAACGTCTTCAGTGTTCAGTGGGCTCCCATCGATGTGGTAATTAGTGGGAACCGAGTTTTTCCCAAAAATAATGACGCCTTTTTTGTCATTAAGCTTAAGGCCATGGTTTCAACACAAGTTATTGGTCTCAGTTAGGCCTTTCTGTAGGATGTCTACATCACTTGGGGAGTTAATAATGGCTCCCAGCTTGCAGCTGTCTGCAAACTTGGTCAGCCAGAGTACCTCTGTGTTGGCCTGAACTCCTGGACTTCTGAGAAGTAGATGCCAAAACGGAGAGGACCCAGGACCAATCTCTGTCGGACTCCACTCGTGACTGGTCAGCAGTCTGACTTGGAGTCCACTACTTTCACACTGTGGGTTCTATCTGTGAGCCAATTTGCAAATCACCTAGTGATATAGGGGTTGATGCCTAATTTGGTGAGATTATCAATAATTCCTGAGTGGGGAATGGTATCAAAGGCCTTTGCCAGATCGAGGTAGGCTGTGTGAACTGCCTTGCCCTCATTCACAGCTCTGGTGACTGACTCAAAGAAGTCAACCAAGTTGAGCACGTATGATCTACCTTTCACAAAACCAAATTGAGTGGGATCTAGAGTTTGGAGATTCCCTATAGCCTTATTAATTAGGTCCATGATGATGTGCTCCAAAGCCTTACATATCAGACTCATCAGGCTAATGGGCGATAATTTCCAGGGTCTGTAGTTGCTCCCCCTTTATGGAGAGGGATGATTCTAGTAGTGCACCATTCGGTGTGCACTGCTACAGTGAGGCTGTGATTGAACAGGGTGCACAGATGGGGTGCCTGTTTACTTTGTAGTTCATGTAGTACACATCCAGGGATATTGTTGGGTCCCATGGAAGCTGTATTCCTGGCCTTGGACTGCAGCTTTAACCTGTGCTTCAGTAATGCTGGGTGCCTGGCATTCCTCTGGTATTGTGACTGATCCATTAGGGAGAGAGAGGGGTAAAGTTGGCACTGAATATGTTGGCTCAGTGTAGGAGGTGCCATTGTGCAGTAACTCAGAGCAAACCTGGTATTGCCATGGAGATTCTTGATATAACCACTTAAGGCTTTATGGTTGTTTTTAGTGTCTGCCACAATTCTGCCTTCATAGCTGGCTTCAGAGGTTTTGATGAGGGAGCTCAAATTTCTGTTGAGGCTAATAAGGATGTTTTTCCAGTCTTGAGACTTCACCTTTTTCTGCAACAGTTTCTTCCTTCTATTGTAGAGTTTATTAATGGCAGGGGACCACCAGATTGACTTCTTTTTTTTGGAGGAGAGCTTCTTGGTTCTGTTGGGTATGGCTAGTTCCATGCAATTATGTAAGTGTTCGTACAGTGCATTGGTGTATGGTTTAGCAGTCATGCATCTATTTTCCATTGACATGGGTGCTGAGAAGTTAGCCACCTCTGTTTTAGGAGCCCAAAATCAGCTTTGGAGAAGTTTTTCATGGTGGTTACTTTTGTGGGGGGTGTGGGTGAGATGTGGATTTCCATGGTGATTAGTTTGTGATCGGATCTAACCAGGGAGGAATTGACTATTGGTGTAGAACAATGGTTGCCCATGTTAGTAATAACCAGGTCAAGGATGTTGCTTCCGCTAGTGGGGATAAGAATGAGCTGGTCCAAGGCATTGGAATTGATGAATTCCAGGAAGTGTTAGGCCAGGGTTTTGGTGCATGAGTAGTTTTCCCAGTTGATGGAGGGGTAATTGAAGTCACCTAGTATGAGGGTGTTGGTTTGGAGCCTAATAGTTTCCAGGGTGCTTAGGAATGTGGAGTGAGGGTCTTGGGACATGGTTGGGGACCTATAGCAGGCTATGACCTGAATTGCTGTCTTACCCAATGTTAGTTGTACCTGAAGTATCTCAGATGCATTGTGCTGGGCTACAAGTCTGGAGGTGTGCATATCCTTTATGAATATGGAGACACCATCACCTTTGGAGCTTTGGTCCATGTTCTGGGGCCGAAAGGTGTGGAATGAGTTATAGCTTGGTAGCGCAGGGGTGCTTTCCGCTGCTTTATAAAATGTTTTCGTTACAGCACAAATGTCGATGTTCTCCATTTTGAGGAGAGCTTTGAGCAAGTGCATCTTGAGATTTAGACTTCTAGAACTGAGTAGCACGACCCTCAGATTACATTTATTTATAGCTGTTATGGTGGTAATTTGGTCTTTAGAACATCGCCTAAAAAAGGCACTATAGGGGTGGCAAGAGTCTTAGCCAGTACCTGGAAACCTAGGGGTGACAGATGCAGGCCATCTTTGGCAAAGCATTGAGGTCTGTCAATTATGTCATCCCAAGCAGACAGATACTGGATCCCCTTAGGATGACACAAGAAACTTAGCCAATTGTTGAAGTCAATAATTTTCTGCTTGTACTGCGGTATCATTCTGGGTGATGGTAGGATGCTGCTCAAGGTGAGGGTCACACCTGCCTGGGCCACATAATCCAAGACCTCCTCCATGTCTCTTTTCATGTAGTCCAGGGAGGTGCATCTCAGTTCATTCACACCCACATGGACAATGACAGAGTCATACTTGTACTTGTTGTGGAGTGACCTGAGTGCGTGTGTTATGTGTTGGATTCTGGCACCTGATAGACAGATGACTGTTACCTTCTCCTTATTCAACCTAGTGAGTGGGACATCAGTGTGCCTCACTATCGAGTCACCTATAATTAGTGTATTGGGCAAGCTGTTTTGGTTTAGGTTGAGGGGTACACTGTGTAGGTGAGCTATGTGTCTTGTGGTTTGTGCTGTGTTGTGGTGGTTGAGTGCATTTCTGCCTTGGAGGTCTCTGCTGTTTGGGTAGATTTCTATTGAGAGCCTCGGCGAAGGTGGGTGTGTGGTTTGTGTTTTTATGTGAGAGCTGTGATGACGGGTGTTCTGGAGGGCTATGTGTTGCATGTGGTGTGGTGCAGGTGCTGACCTTCTCTTCTTGACTAGCTATTCCGGTCTTGGCTTGAGAGTGCATGGCTTCCAAGTGCATCTCTCACAACTCTGAGTGTTGGGAGGTAAGAGGAGAGGGTTGTCTGTGTACATTAGGCAGTTGCCACACTGCCTCAGAATGCCCAAGTTCACCAGGTTAATAGGAGAAAGCACAGGGAACTGACCTTTAGACATGCCAGGAGGGATGGTCATTATTACAAAGTACTGGAGCTGTTTTCTTATATAGTCCTTTTACAGGAAAAATGTAACTCAAGGTGTCGGAGTCTGTACAGAGCACTGCCAAGCACTTGAGGGGAAACTAATATGTAGACCCTGAAAATTTAAGGATGAAGTATTTAGGCAGATATTCTAAAGTTAGAAAGAAATCAAGCAGTACTTACTGAAAAATAAATAATTAGCTTGTCAAGAATGATGAAAAGGGGGGAGTCACATGAATGGTTACTACCTGGCTAGTACTAATGCTTGGTCTCAGCACAGCTTCACTCTGTTTGGGATACAATACTCCTTTGCTTCTTCTTTCACCAGAAACAAAATGTTAGCACCAATCCCAAGAAGAGAAGCAGGCCATGACCTGTTTGTTATTCCACAGTCTTGTCCCAGATGATGCAAGCATCTGCAGGCTTGTAGCCTTTTTCTGGTAGATTCCTCAAATAGCAGACCAATCAGGTACGTTAAGCACAGACACTCACTTTCCAACCAGAAAGAGTCAGGAATCAATGCACTCTGCTCCTACTCTCACCAGAATCAGAATATAAGTGCAGATTCCTAGCTGTCACATATAAGGCAGTTATTAAGCTTTCTGGTGTTCAGCAGTCTCCAGGAAATAATGTAACTGCACTCCTTCTTTCACCAGGAGAAAACAGAAACACTAACCCCAAGATGACTACTGAGAGGCAGAATGTGGGCTCTCCAATAACTGGTGGTCTTGCAATAGATGCTTAAAGGTAAGATGAAAAAAATGGTTTATCCTAAACACTACAGTGTGCACTAGAGGAGTTAGATGTGAAAGCAGGTAACTTAAGTTTTACCTGTCTAAAAAGTTAAGTTTTAGTGGAGAGTCACTATTTTTAAAACAGCAAGATAGATTGAAAGGGGGTGGTTTTGTGCTTACTCACACCAGCCAGTAAAAGCAGAGAGGAAATGAGATATATGGTCAAATTAACATAAGGGCAGGCAACTAGAAAGACAGTGGTGTTTAAGAACACAACAGTAACCAGGTGGGAGGGTGGGAAAAAAAGCAAACTAACCTTTGCCTCACAACAAACTGTAGCAGAGTTTGGGTGCGCCTTTCCAGTAAAGCCAGTAAAGCCTTCATTCGGAAGCTGCTGAAAGAACATCTTCCATCTGCCTTTGATGTCCTGTGGACTGGTGACCAGTTTGTTGCTGGCATTCCTTATGAAGCGTGTCTGATTATCTTCTTTATCTGTCTTTGCTTTGCAACCTGATATAGTTTTTTTGTGCCATCTACGGAGTCATTTTCCAGAAGCTGGTAGAGTGCCTCCAATGCCCTATTCTTTGCAATTGCAACTCCCTCTAAGCCTCTTCGTTAGCAAACCAGTATTCCTTCTTAGCTGGTCTGTCTTTTCTATCTCCCATTTTTCCTGCAGTTCTTCTTTCTTTCTTTTGATGACTTCCTGGACTTCTGCATTCCAGAAACATCTTTCCTTATGTACCTAATTTCCACACCTCATATCTGTTCTGTAGCCCTTACACATTCTGTTTTGAGGTGCTGCTATTCTTCTTCAGCTTCACCCACTTCCTCTTTTTCTTGAGGTGCTAGAGCCCTGAGTAATTCACCCTTGTGTTTTCTCTCCAGTCAACATCCAGGTCTTCAGCCTGCTCTCTGTTGATCTTAGAGCCTTCTCTGAGCACTGCTTACAGCTGATTGTGGCAACCAGTGCTTTATACTGTGGGTCAACTGATTTGATGGGGATGATTTTGCAATCACTGATTCTACTCCAGTGCCCTTTCCTTACTAGGAGGAAGTCTACCTGAGTCATACATTGGCCACTTTTGTATGTAATCTTGTGACTGTCAAGCCATTTGCCAGACAGAAGTCTAGAATGGCCTCTCCTTCATTATTCCTATTGCCCCACCCACGTGGTCCAGGGCAGTAATCATATCCTGTTCTGTCTGTCCCAGTATGTGCATTCAAGTCACCCATTATCAGCACCAATTCATGTTGTCCTGATTTATCTAGTAGGTCCTGCAACTACTGTCTGAATGTACTCTTTGCTTCTCTATCACAAACCTGCTGTGGGGCATAGGCAGAGATTATGAATACTGTCATATCATTAGGCTGGAGTCTCATTGCCATGAGTCTGTTACTAATTCTGATGACAACCCTCACTGCCTTTTGAAGCCTCTCTCTCACCACAATTCTCACACCATTTCTAGCCTGTCCTCCTCCTGAGTAGTAGACACTGGATCCCAGGCCTAGTGGCTTTGCTTCACTGTCCTTCCATCTTGTCTCTTGAATACATAGGATGTCCAGACTCCTCCTTTCCAGGCTGTATTGTTCAGTTTAGCAATTCTTAGTTCAGGTTTAGCAGGTTGATTGGTTTTACACCCAGACCTCAACATAGCTATCTCAGCTGGGCAACTGGACACTGATAGCTGCTGGGTTTTATGGCAGGCATACACTGGCCAATGGGGCATGTACACCCCTCCCACTGTTAGCATGGGTCCCTGGGTTGGGGTGGGCTGGCTTCTCAACCTGCTTATCACCAGCAAATATCCATATTTCAAATGGTCGATTAGCTAGCCCTAGCAAGGCATACAGTCTGTGAGCCATGATCCATGTTCGCCAATCTTGAGGATACTGTGTACCACAGTAGATACTCAAAGTGGTTGGACAGTAAAACTCTTCCCCCATGTAAGTCTGCACTGTTGCCCACAGCTCCATTCATTGGTGAGTTTGAGATGGAAATTCTCAACATGTTTTATAGAGGTGAGAGGAATGCCACAGAGATGACATGAAAATTCTAAACAGGCATTGGTTGGATGTCTGGATCAAACCTTGTACCTTGTGTATGGGAGGTGGAGATCATAACCATTATGCCAACTGGTCTCCTATATGGCTAGCAGTAGAGCAGTAAAAGAATGATAGACCCATGATAAGTGCATCAGTTGGGCAAGATATAAGTGCTACTGCTGTCGGTGGGGGTGTGTGGACATGCATTATACAAGACATAATGCGATGCAAGGTAGAGGTACACTAGGCAATGATCCCACCCAGAGACATGTCACCAAGACAACAATGTTATGTGTGTCTTCTATACCTCTCAACCTGGAAACATCAAAAATCTGGACAAAGGTCCATAAAAAGTAGGTATAACTGGCTAACAAGGGTGAAAGAGTGGTGATTGGAGCAGATTTCAATGGGTATGTTGGTGAAGGGAACAGAGGGGATGAGGAAGTGATGGGTAGATATGGTGTTAAGAGGAGGAATGCCAAAGGTCAGATGGCAGTGGATTTTGCAAAAAGGATGGACATGGTTGTGATTAATGCTTATTTTAGAAGAGGGTGGTGCAGAGGGTGATGTACAAGAGTGGAGGAAGATGCACGTAGGTGGATTATATCCTATGTAGGAGGGCCAGTCTGAATGAGATTGGAGACTGCAAAGTGGTGACAGGGGAAAGTGTAGTTAGGCAGCATAGGATGGTGGTCTGTAGGACAACATTGGTGATCAAGAAGAAGAGAAGGAGTGTGAGGGCAGTGTCAAGGATCAAATGGCGGAAGTTGAAAAAGGGTGATTGTGAGGTGGAGTTCAGGGAAGAGTGAATATAGGAAATGGGTGGCAGTGAAGAGTCACCAAATAGCTGGGTAACTGCAGCAGAGCTGGTGTGGGAAACAGCTAGAAAGGTGCTTGGTGTGACATCTGGACAGAGGAAGGAGGACAAGGAGAGCTCGTGGTGGGACAAGTACAGGAGAGTATACAGAGAAAGAAGTTGGCAAAGAAGAAGTGGAATTTTCAGAGAGATGAAGAAAGTAGACAGCAGTATAAGGAGATGAGGTGTATGGCAAAGAGAGAGTTGGCGAAGGCTAAGGATAAGGCAATAAGGCGTATGGAGAGTTGTATGAAAGGTTGGACACTAAGGAGGGAGAAAAGGATCTGTACCGATTGGCTAGACAGAGGGACTGAGCTGGGAAAGATGTGCAGCAGGTAAAGGTGATAAAGGATAATGAGGGAAACATACTCACAAGTGAGGAGAGTGCGTTGAGCAGATGGAAAAAGTACTTTGAGGGACTGATGAATGAACAAAATGAGAGAGAAAGAAGGTTGGATGATGTGGGAATAGTGAATCAGGAAATGCAATGGATTAGCAAGGAGGAAGTAAGGACAGCTATGAAAAGAATAAAGAATGGAAAGGCTGTTGGTCCAGATGACATACCTGTGGCAGCATGGAGGTGTTTAGGAGAGATGGAGAGTGGAGTTTTAAGTGTTTTGGTACTGATTTTTAAGTATAAGGGTGATGTGCAGAGCTGTAGTAACTACAGAGGGATAAAACTGATCACTCACAGCATGAAGTTATAGGAAACAGTAGTAGAAGCTAGGTTAAGAAGGGAGGTGATGATTAGTGATCAGCAGTATAGTTTCATGCCAGGAAAGAGCACTACAGATGCGATGTTTGCTCTGAGAGTGTTGATGGAGAAGTAGGAGTTGCATTGTGTCTTTGTGGACTTAGAGAAAGCATATGACAGGGTGCCAAGACAGGAGTTGTGGTATTGTATGAGGAAGTTGGGAGTGGCAGAAAACTATGTAAGAGTGGTACAGGATATGTACCATGATAGTGTGACAGTGGTGAGGTCTGGGTAGGAGTGATGGATGCATTTAAGGTGGAGATGGGATTACATCAAGGATGAGCTCTGAGCCCTTTCTTATTTGCAATGGTGATGGACAGGTTGACAGATGAGATCAGACAGGAGTCCCCATGGACTATGATGTTTGCAGATGACATTGTGATCTGTAATGAGAGTAGGGAACAGGTTGAAGAGACCCTGGAGAGGTGGAGACATGTTCTAGAGAGAAGACAAATGAAGGTCATCAGGACAAAGACAGAATATATGTGTGTGAATGAGAGGGAGGATAGATGAATGGTGAAGATGCAGGGAGTAGAGCTGGCGAAGGTGGATGAGTTTAAATACTTGGGATCAACAGGTCAGAGTAATGGTGAGTGTGGAAGAGAGGTGAAGAAGAGAGTGCAGGCAGGGTGGAGTTGGTGGAGAAGAGTGTCAGGAGTGATTTGTGACACACGGGCACCAGTAAGAGTGAAAGGAAAGAGAGAGTAGTGAGACCAGCTATTTTGTATGGGTTGGAGAAAGTGGCATTGACAAAAAGGCAGGAGTCAGAGCTGGAAGTGGCAGCATTAAAGATTTTAAGATTTGTATTGGGTATGACGAGGATGGACAGGATTAGGAAGCCATATATTAGCGGGTCAGCTCCGGTTGGATGGTTTGGAGACAAAGCCAGAGAGACAAGATTGCATTGGTTTGGACATGTGCTGAGGAGGGATGCTGGGTATATTGGGAAAAGGATGCTAAGAATGTAGCTGCCTGGTAAGAGGAAAAGAGGAAGGCCTAAGATAAGGTTTATGGATGTGGTGAGACAGGACATGCAGGTGGTTGGTGTGACACAGCAGGATGCAGAGGACAGGAAGAAATGGAAACAGATGATCTGCTGTGGTGACCTCTAACAGGAACAACTGAAGGAAGAAGACTGATTAACATAACATTTGCATACAAAATCATGTAACCCTGCCCATTCCAATGGACTTATGGGCTACCAATATGAAGACTGATATCACTACATAATATTAATTAAATCATGTCAGACATTAGAATTTCAGACTTCATATCCATCAGAAAATACATAATGGTGCAAAACCTGTTATTCTAGCAACTATCTGAGTTTACACGAGCAATATTTAAAATCTGTCCCTATTTCTGGGCCTTTGTCCCAGCAATATTTTTGGCTTTGTTCAAATTTCTTGCTTTTGAGAGATTGAGAGAATGATGACCATACAGAATAAAATCTGATTCCTTCAGAAACACAAACATAACCAATGCACTTCCTTCTCACTTCCCACCACAAATATTGAGAAGTCATTGTTTCCAAACATAATCACAGGCTGGTAATTATATAAAATAAGCAGCCGTATTCCAACTTTCTAAGTTAAAATCAAACCTCAGGCTCTTTTACACTTAACCTGTTATTCTGGAAGCTCGAATTACATTCAGGATGTATACTTTCTAGGTATCAGTTAGAATGAATGAAACATTGTGCCCAGATTATTATCAGCTGCTTGTTTTATTTGCAGGGTCCTGTCAGAATAGGCCACCCCCCTCCCTTGTATCAATCTAGTTTTCACAAAGGTGGAGACACTGGAGAGGTATTAGGAGCAGACATTTCACAATAAAATGCAGCACTACACCTTCTAGAAGTCTTTTTTGTGTTTCATTCTTACAGTTGCTTTGCATTTACAGATCTGCATGTTACTGTTCAGAATGAGTTACACAGTACATGCACTAGATTATACATGCACTAAAAACGTTACAGTGCTGGGCAGAACTTGCTACTGTGCAGCTACGAGAGACAGAAAATTTGGACCCGGCATTGACTAGTCACTAAATGTCCAACTTTCATCAACATGGAAGCTGAGTTGACAATTTAACAATAACGACAAATTCAAGAGCACACTGTTGTTCAAGTAAGATCTCTCGTTCTATGATCAAAGTCAAGGCTAAATACAAACATCTCAAGTTCTTCTTTATTAAAATACACAAACTGACACATTTTGCATTGATTTCATCTTTTATTTGTTGCAGTAAACTTCCTTCTGTAAGCAGAAATGCGGTGCGTTTTACAATTACTTCATTTAGTCGGCTCAGATTCTAAATCTGCGTGCAATCGGGGACAAACACAATATCAGTATGTAAATTTTGCAATTCTTTTAAAAGTAATGTTACACTTTACTTATCAAAATGCCAGGAACCAGAAAGAAAAAAAAATAATACTAAAAATACAAAAGCCAACTGAATACATGACAACAGCCCTGAATGTACAAGAGATCCTTTAACTTTTCTTTTACTGGGGGAGACTAAACATTTAAAAACATGTGAAAGTTTTTTAATCTCAATTTCTTCGCAGAGTGAATGAAGTTCCTCCTTTTACAAAACTCACGACCTGATTGGTAACCTTATGGGTCAGAGTTACAGTTAAGTGATCCCAGTAATAGGATGGCTGTAAATCTATCAGAACAATTTGGAAATGCACATGCAAGTCTAAAACGCTCTAGGGAGTATGTCTGCATTTATCTACAAAAGTTATCATCGCCCATACACACCTCCTGTCAGCTCTCTTATATGCCTCCCCTGTACTGACTAACCTCTGTAAAACTGATCTCACCAAGCTAGAATCATGTTACAACAAAATTGCCAAGTTCGCCACTAATGCCACGCACAGGTCACATCACTGCACTTCTCTTAAGCTACTAAACTGGCTAGAATTCCCTCACCTATTGCACTGTACACAACTAACCTTTACCCACAAACTCCTGCATCAACCAGATAAAATCCCTGCTCTCAAAAATCTTATACAACCAGACACCACTTCTAGAGACCTACGTTCCAGTGACAAGATGCCTTTAGAAACCACTAAACCTAACAACTCCGCTGGGGAATCTCTCTTCTCATACATCATTCCTAAAATATGGAATAAACTGCCTGCCTCTATTTCCTCTAACCACTCCATAGCACAATTCAAAAAACTCCTCACTACTCACTTAGTAAACACCTGGCTTTGCCCTTGCAACCCTCCTGGATAACTCAGTTCTGTATACTTAGCCACACCTCCTCACTTAGTACAAGCTTACTACACTTGTTTATCTCATTTCTATTGTAACTTGCCTTCCTCTTTATCTATCTGTAAACACTCACATGTCTCATGCTGATATTGTAACCTTTGAAGTACTGTAATGCCCTGTTTGTACTATTGCTGAATTTGTATGCTATTATAATTTCCTTTTGTTATTGTTCATGTTTAGCTTTTAGAATATATGCTTTGCTCATTTTTAGCTTTTACAATGTCTTTGTTATTGTTGGACCTTTTCTCCCCGGGCCTCTGCTGAAAAAGGAAATGTGTCCAGTCAGACTTTCCTGGTAAACAAATGTAAAATAAATAATAAAAAATAAAATTTTTTGTTTTTTGTTTTTATTAGAAATGTACTGTCTTTATTTGGAAGTACCTACCGTTTGTGCTTTTTGCTTACAAGTACTTTCGTTGTTGGGGTTTGTGAATTGTTGTGATTTATATTATGACGGCGTCTCTTTAAAAGTAACTAAGTTTGTCTTGTAGTCAGTGAAGGAAAGTATTATTAAAGGTTATGCCAGCTATACAAGAGTGAGAAAGAAATATTGCTTTGCACGTTTTTTTTTTTTTTTAATCTGTCTTATTACCAGTGTGAGTTGAATGCGAAAGAAATTATACCGCCTGCAGTACCGCAAGAAGAGTGTTCCTTCCAGACTGTTAACGAGCACATACCTCTCAGCCATGTCCCGTTTTGGCTCAGAATTGTGCACTATTACTATGTCTCTTATTTCTGAAATTAATTTCTAAGGTCCCATGAGCCATAGCTTATCCTAGCATTCGGTGGGCTTATCCTAGCATTTGGTAGATGCAAGCCAGAAGCAGTAATGACAATAATCCTTCTTTTGAATGCCAGTTTATCACAGAATACAAACACAACAGTTATATAAAAAAAATCATGAATTGAAGGGGCCACTCAGAAATTTGTGGCACCCCATTTATTTTGCCCTCAAAACCAGTAAATACTGAGGAATTCGGTATGGCTGAGAGGTATGGTGTCTTCATATCCCTGGCTTGAGCTACTGCAAGTGACAACACTACTGTGTGTCCCACAGCCCCCATCCTTTGTCAATGTCGGCAGTGCTTTATATATGTGTGGTCCCCCCGAACTTTATAGTCCCCATAATTTGTCAGTGATGACATGTGAGTGTGTCTTTAGACTCACAATCAATGAGCACCAGGCCCTGGATGAAGATGAGCTCAGTCAAATAAAAAACAGTCCACAGAGATGAACACAAGACAGTGGTTGGCTTAATGGTTAAGGTGTTTACCTCACAGACTCCAGGTACAGGGCTGGATTCTCAACTCTGGGAAATTTGGCCAGGCTTAAAATGGTTCATGAGGGCAGCTAGAGAGAGAGAAGTACTTTCAAACATTTATTCTGAATGTAGTAACTATCTATACCTGAAAACATATTAAAAATGTCATTCAAATATAATTGCTTACTACTACAGCTCTGCCTTTATTGGCACATTTAATTACTATATCTGTATTACTGACAAACTTGTTCAAAGCATCAATCTTATCTCCAGTTAAATAACAAAGTTAGTTCTGGATCTATTAGCATTATCAAATAAATCATAAATATCTTGTTCACAGCATTCAGAATAGAAGATTCCCAGCTCCCCCTCTTTGCCAATGAAGACATTTCAGTGTCTGCCCACAGATCTCCAGAGCCCACTCTTTCTCATTAATGGCATTGCTGTGTCTGACCTCATATCCTCTGTCCCCATCCTTTGTCACTACTGATGCATGATTCTCAGACACTCAACCCTGATCCTTTGTCAACTTTGTCACTGTTATGTGACCCTCAGGCACCCATACCTTATCCTTTGTCATTGATGGTCACATCCTCAGACCTAATGCTTTGCCAGTGTTGGCACTGCTGTGCATGGCCCACAGATCCCCTGCTCCCACTCTTTGTTAATAGTGGCAGTCTCCATTATTTGGCACTTCTGCTACTACCTTCTGTGCCTTCAGATACCCAGCTGTCATCCTTTGTTATGGACTTCAAAGCTGTAACCCTCATCCACTGTAAATGATGGCACTGTCTCCATGCTTTTGTCAATGACGATCCTTAGACTTACTGCCTTCAGACTCAGTGTCCCAGTCTTTGTCTCTTCTGATACTGATGTTGGTGGATATCAGATTCTGTATCCTCATCTTTACTCATTGATAACACATCCGTGTGCACTCTTAGGTCCCAAATCTCCATCCTTTGTTATTTATAACACTGTCATATGTGAGTGTGGGCCTCAGATTCCCTGCCCTTATTGTCTGTCTGGACTGACACTATTGTGTGTGCGGTTAGAACCCCAGCCTCCACCCACATTTATTGCTGGCACTGATGTATGTGATCTTAGACCCTGAATCCTATCATCTCTCACATTGATGGCACTGCTGAGTGTGGCCATTACAGCCTCATCTCCCATTATTGGTAAATGCTGCCACTGCTGTTTGTGCCCTTACAGCCCCAGCATTTGTCCTTTGTCAGTGATGACTCTACTACATATGCCCTCAGACCCATTGTCTTCGTTATCTGTCGATTATGGCATTTAATATGTATGACCATCAGACCTCTACCCCTATCTTTTGTCAATTTTGGCACTGCAGTCTGTGTTCTGAGGACCAGGGCCCAGCCTTCTTTCAATGATGTTACTGTTTTAAACATAAACCAGGAAACTATAAAAATAAAAAAACACACCACAATGGACTGAAACAGTTGTTAGTGTTGCATTTAATCTTCACATCACATCTGGTACCTCTGCAATTCGCCTTCAATGGATAACAAACTACAAATCAGCACCGTTTTGGTACCCCACACCCTAATGATCTAAAATACTCAATTAACTTTTAAAGTGCTCTAACTACATAAATAAATAAATATACAAATAAATAAACCATTTCCAATATTTATATGTATCAATCATGTCAAGTACATTTTCAATTATTATTAATATTATATATTTTTTTTTCTTAAAACTCATGGACTACATTATTATTCCACCTGAATGACCACCCGTTGGGCTATTGCACATTCTTAACACATTCCTTTATCTTATAGTCAAATTGACTTCAAGATTCAACCCTCTTGGGTGTAACATTCTAAAGTTCAAAATCATCTTACTCTCTAATTCTAATAATTTATTAACCAAATCATCCCTTCTAAGTCACATTGGCTGATCTAGCACACTAAAAAAAAGTGTTTCATCAGAACCCCCATGTACTGCAAAAAATATTCAGCAATCGGACAGTTCATATTATTATTACTACCAAATGTCACAATACCCTGGTTTTGACCTTCCTTTTTGTTTGCCCAATATACCATTTGGGGTTCTTTCAACCAAAATGTATACTACCCCACATGATGTACAACTGATCTGGTATCTAGAAATAAATATTATTTTGTATCCAAATACTCTCCCTTTTCAGATACCACAAGATGGTTACTTCTGAATAGCTTACATCTGGTCTATAAGGCTGGACAGGTGAGTGAGTTACTTCCCAGACGTGAAATTTTCATATGGAAGATAACCAAATCTAAAAGAACTTATTTTGGGTGGATTTGGTATTTATAGGGAACAACAGCAAGCAGGTACTTCTGCTTGTGGGCATTTTATGGTGTGCAGAAGAGTTAAGAATTTGTCAGGAACTCACATTAATGTGAGGAAATTTATTTCTAGATACTAGTTCAATTGTACGTCATGTGGGGTGGTATAAATTTTGGGATGTGGTTGTAAGAATCCCAAATGGTATATTGGTCAAACAAAAAGGAGATTGGTATAATGGTTAAGGTGTTTACATTACAGACACAAGATACGGGGTTTGATTCTTACATGGGGTAATCGGCTAGGATTACAATGGCCCACAAGGTTAGTTAGCCTAGTACTAACCTATGAACTAAAAGAAAGGTCAAAACCAGGGTGTTGGAACATTTGGGTGACATTCACAATAATTATATGAATAGTCTGGTTGTTGAACATTTTTGCAGTACATGGCAGTTCTGATGAAACACTTTTTTTTAGTGTGCTAAATCAGCCAATGCTACACAGGGGGGTGATTTGGTTAATAAATTATTAGAATGAGAAAGTAAGATGATTTTGACTTTAGAACGTTACACCCAAGAGGGTTGAATGTTGAAGTCAATTTAACTATAAGATAAAGGAATGCATTAAGAATGTGCAATAGCCGAAGGGGTGGCCATTCGGGTGGAATAATAATGTATTTTATGAATTTTAAGAAAAATATATATATAATATTATGATGTGAAATTTAATAATTAAAAATGTATTTGATATGATTAATACATATTTATAAATGTATAAATGTTGGAATGGTTTATTTATTTCTATATTTATTTATTTATGTAGTTGGAGCACTTTAAAAGTTAATTAGGTATTAAGTATTGTGTATTTTGCTGTTAATGTGTAGTAAATATATCAGCATATGTCTACTGACTTCTTACTCTAGGTTGCAGTAATAGCAGCGTTTGTCTTTCTGATGTTAATGTGTAGCAGTTGTATTAGCAAGTTTCTACCTGCTGGGTGTTTTATAGTAGGATTCAGTGAAACCATAAAAATGTTCTTGTTGTTTGTACTGCAGTTACATCAAGTAAGTCTGTTGCCATCTGGCTAATTTTTTTTCTTTCTCCCTGCTAATCTATAGTTGCATATGTTCTATGTTATGTATATATGTTTCTACTCACTTCTACTGAAGGCTTCTATTGTAATACCTGATTTTATGTTTGTACATATGTGGATAATGTAGGCAATTGTTAATATATGAGAGTTTCTGTTTGTGAAGAGTTTTGTCATTCTCTAGAGTTGCTTCCTTTTTTCATATATGTTACACACTCTAGCTGGCTGCCTTTTCTAAGTGCTTAAATATCAGATTGACAGATTGTATGTTGTGTAGCAAAGAGTTGGAACTAACAGATATGCTTTCTACCTGTCCCTCTGACATCTGTAAACCTACATCTCAGTAACCCCACACTTGCATGCATACACATATCTCTTGTTAGTTTATTTTATTTTTCTTTCTGTCCTTCTAAACTGTGGAAGCCAGCATTTTTATTTTTAGTAATCCCAAACTTGCATACCTATAAATATCTATTGTAGGTGTATTGTCCTGTTTTAAGGCTAGAAAGCTGAAATGCACAACTGTGAAATATAGTGCACTACTCTTGTTTGCCAAACATTACTTAAGGTGGATGAGTATAGACAAATAGTTCTGTACCTAACTAGTTCAACCATCAATAAATTTGTAACTTTTTTCTGTCTCTCTCTCTCCCAGTGAAACACGCACATGTAACTTTTGCAGCAGCAGCAGCAGTATTCAGAATTATCATATCGCACTACCTAAAGAACTTGCACAGCTGAATTTCACCTGCAGTTGACAAAAGCTACACAAGGAACAAATAAACAATTAAAATCTATGTAAGGCTGTCTCCATAACTCTAACTAATAACTTAATTTGTAAAGTCTAGTATGTATTGTTTTGTAGTGTTGAATCTGCTGGAAGGATATCCCCACTCCCACACTCCACAGATCTCTTATTGCTGAAGGTGAAGCTACATTAACACTTCAGCATATTTCACTCTTAGCAGTGTAATATATTCCTGGAAAGACATTTAAAAGCCCATAACTATAAAATTAGATGCAGTGACTCTAGACCAGTATTTAGAGTTCAGACACCTTGTCTTCGTATCAATGAACATCCCACCTCACTGATTGTTTATGGCGTTAAACCATCTGGGGGTCATTCCACTCTGTTCGCTCTGCTCAATCCTGTCCCCTGCCCTTCCCCCATATCCCACCCTCCCCAAGTACCTCTACTCTTATCCTAAGCAAACCACCCCCCATTCCTATGATCCAATTAAATACAACTTTACTTTGTTCACACCCACATTTCATGCACACCTTACTTTCTTTTATTTAGCTAAACTTATCTGTTCTTCCTTATATCCATCACCTTTCTTTTATTTAGCCAAACTTATCTGTTCTTCCTTACATCCATCACCTTGAATTCACATGCCCTCTAGTACAAGTTTTTGCATCTTACTCTATTTTACCATCACAACAGAATCACCACCTGAAGCTATTTTACATTAAGTCCAGGCTCACCACCTCCTCTTCTACTATACACACAAACTAGCATTTTTTTAATTTTATTTTTATTTTATTTTACATTTGTTTACCGGGATAATCCGACTGGATACATGTCCATTTTCAGCGGAGACCCGGGGAGAAAAGCTCCACATAGTCAAACATACAAAAGGTTACACAAGAAGTTAGAAAACAATTAGAATATATATAAAAAAGTAGTAATAAACCTTATGTACATTGGTTTAGAAGTGTTCCCTAGTAGGGACTCTCAGTTCTCATGGACAGCATACAAAGGTTACACAAGAAGTTAGAAAACAATTAGAATATATAAAAATAAAGTGGTAATATATCTTATGTACATTGGTTTAGTAATGCTCCCTGGTTGGGACTCACAGTTCTCATGGACAGACACAATTACAAGTAAGATTGGATACATAGCATGGTGATGTAATTAGATGTTATGATAATTACTGATTATGCTATGAAAATTACTGATTATGCTATTGTTTTATAACTTAATCCGGGTAGTACATGGGCATAGCCAGTTCAATTTGAGATACTGTTTGAGGTTTTTTTGAAGAGACTTTTGGAGGATTGTAGGGTTATATAGTTTGGCAAGGCATTCCAGGTTTTGCCAGCAAAGTTGGTGAACAGGGATTCACCAGCTGAGTTATTAGCTTTTGGGTTGTTGGGTTTGTTATCATACCATTCCAGAACATATAATATAAGATATAAAAGTAATATTAGATTAACTAAACTATGTTAACATTATAGCAGGATTTAAACAAATGAAGCAAAAATCAGACTACAATAATGAATTATAGCACAACATGTCTTTGTGCAGTGCTTCCCCTTTTTGTGTAGTCATGACAGGATGAGACAACTGGGAATTTGGGTTGAAATGGGATGTTGAGTAAACAGCTAAAGAAGTTTGAGAAGACGAGACAAACCAAGACTATAGAAACTGGTAAGATACAGACAATTAAGATGTTTTTGGTCTCACTGGTTCTTTATATATGTAATGTTTACATATAATAACCAAGAGATCAGATACAGAAGAAAATGAAAAAGAAGACCAAGTACGATTGGTTTGGGAAGGTAAGAGAAAGAGTAAAGGGAAAAACTAAACCAGTCAAAGGAATAGGGTGTTTGGGCCCTCCAGACTTAGAGGCACACTATAAAGTAACAGTAAAGTAAATACATCTGATTCAGCACTCAAAATATATGCCCAACTGAAATCACATGACAAGCATAGTGCCCAATAAGGTAATGACAGGACCACATATGGGCATCTGGGCAAATCTAGAAAAGATACATGAAAATAACATTTTGTACAATTGTATACACACAATTATTAGATAAGTCTTTATTGTTAAAGGAAGTTAGAATTTGAAAAAACAGAATACCAATAGGTTATATGATGTATAGAAATAAGAAAGGAGATGAGGTAGTAAAATGGGAGGAAGTTAGGCAAATACTTGGGTTACTGAACTAAGAACTCACATATACAGGTCTAGGATACTTTCGTTAAGCCACTCTCCTTGTAGAAGTCAATCAGTAACACTGTTTTGCTCATTAAGACCTTCAAATCAACCTTGTGTTCCGATTCAAAAGGAAAAAGATGTAAGCTTTTCTAGAACAAAACTGAAATACCGAGAATAGATCACCTTTTACCTAGGTGAATGGATATGCAAAAATTAAATTTATATATACACCATAACTCTGCATCTGTGCTGTCCATTTCCATTCTTCCTTAACTACTGCGTATCGGATCTGACATGGCTACGTTTACTCCCAAGCTCCTCCTCTACTCATAACTCCCTAGTCAACCTGCTATACCTAAGACTGAGTTTGCTGCCTTCTAAGCCATATGAAGAACTAGCCGCAGGTTAAGACAAAAGAAGAGGAGTTGAAGCAGAACAGGAACTCAAACTTGGAACAGATGTTCCACAATAACCATATAAAGTCACACCAGGAGAGGAGGAGATAACAGGAAGGGGGATGGAGGGTGGGGTGTTGAGGAAAAATGAAAATGGGCAACAGGGATGCACAGTTATGGTGAGAAACACAACTTTAATATCTGATTATGTCCTTTTCATTCGTTCCTCAACTATTGGGAGAGACCCCAGCTATCTGGACCTTGGGTGGCCCTCATGGAAGGATATTCCGGAGTACTGCAGTACCAAAAGCAGCCGTGCTACTGGAAATCAAATCCAATTTGTAAAGAGCATTAAAATTATGAGCATTAGACCAGGTAGCTGTTGCATAAATGTAGTCAATGGAAGTTCTGGGCCAAAAAGTGAAAGTAGTAGTCATGGACCTGGTGGAGTGTGCTTTACGAGGGTCTGGTTAGGGGCAGGCCTTGATGACTGCAAACAAAGGAAATGCAATCAGTAAGCTATTTGGCAAGAGCAGATTTAGAAACAGGCAAGCCCAATTTGTTTGGGGAGAAAGACAATTGCTCAGACTTCCTGAAATCTTTTGTTCTATGGAGACAAAAACATAGTTGCCTATTTGCATCTAAAAGATGAAGCATGTATTCCCCTTTATTAGCAAAGTTTGGAAAGAATTAATATTCATTTAGGAGGCTACTTTAGGCAAAAAGGATGGATTGATTTGTAAGGTAACCCTATCTTTGTGAAAAAGAAGATAAGGAGATTTGGAAGACAGCCTGGAGTTCAGAAACTCATCTTGCTGACATATTGGTCACCAGATAGGCAGTTTTCCTTGATAAAAATTTTAAATCAGCATTGCACCATAATTTTACTACTGACCAATCACTTCTCTCCCACCCATCCTTATCACAAACTGCAAAGTTAAACACCTAACCACACGGTCAAAGCCCACTCTGAAGTTAAAACATTTCCAACCTTACATTCAGCTGCACACATACCACATGATAACAATCTCCATTTACACCTGTACTACATTCAAACACACAAATCCCACTTTTACTGTTTTTAAACCCACCATCACAGTTGACATGCTCCCCCTAACTTGCCTAGCCTCTTTAGGCCTAAGGAATGTAAAGACTTGATGAACCTGGAAACAAAACAAAAATGAACAAAATCAAGTTACTTTCAAAACACTACATAACAAAGTAAATTTTGGCACTCCATATCTCCTCTACATAACCCTGGAAGAAATGGAGAGCACACCCTATCACCAGATACCCCTCCATCACAAATAGATGAAACCTTTGACAAGCACTTCATAAAAGCAATTTCAGACTTAGTAACAACCCTAATGCTGGACCCCCTCCACCCTTCAACCTATTCAGACATCAACCTCAGGCCATCAACTACTTCTAACCCTGTCATTACTAACCCCCCTACTCAGCAAAATGTCATACAATCCACGTTCTCATTTCAGTCCACACCCACTGACACCATTAAGAAAATGCTACAAAAACTAAAACCCTGCTCTACCTCAGATGGCAATCTCCCCATACTACCTCAAACTGGCTGGTAACTCAGTCACTGCCCAATCAGTATCGTTATAAATAGGTCTTTACCTGAATTAGAAGTACCTACCATATGGAAACAATCTCCCATCACCCCCATCCACAAAGGAGGCAACTCTATTGATCCATTCAGTTTCCGTCCTATTCCCATCTTGTCACCCATATCCAAAATTCTTGAGAGAGGTATCCATCAGCAGGTAATGCAATATCTATTGCAAAACAATCCTTTAACCAAAACCCAACATGGCTTCAGACCTAGCAACAGAACAGTTACAGCCCTATTATATTTTACAGACACCATGAGCAAGGGCAGAGATGCAGGATGCTATACAGCCTCAGTATTCATTGATCTCTCCAAGGCCTTTAACACAGTGTCTCACTCCTTACTTTTGAACACAGTGTCTAATTTAGGCTTCTCACATAACACAGTAAAATGGATTCAGATTTATCTCAAGGATCGTAAACAAGCAGTGAAATGGTCCAATGAACTCTCACCCTTCCTCCACAACCCTACTGGAGTCCCCCAAGGCTCCATCCTAGGACCCCCTATTCTTCAACATTTTCACAATCAACCTTCACACTACCTCTCACCCTGGGACCCTCATTCAATACGTTGATGATTCCACCATAATCTGCACTGCTCAATCACTACCAGAGCTACTTTTGAAAACTCAACATTCCTTTACTGCAGTCGAATCCTGGCTAAGAAATGACAACTCTTTCTTAATCCAAAGAAGACAAAACTAGTACCCTTTCATTACAAAAACAACTACTCTGTCACTGATCATTTCAACATCCTTGCATCTGACAACACTGTCATAGGGATTATGAGTGCAAACCCTCTGATGAGCTGTGGTCACAGGTTCCTGTGTACTATGTTCCAAACTGTTATAAGCAAGTCTCTGTGGGGGGCGAATCAGTCTCTGCAGTTTCGGTTCGGAAGAGACGGCTAAGGAATTTTGCTCGGAAGGTTTGTCACTCACATCACATTCAGTGTCTAGTTCTTCAGTAGGCATATTGTCTACTTCTAAGATCTCCTCTTGTATAACTTTACTTTCATTTTCCATAATGGTATGACTATCCTCAGCACTATTTTCTGAAGTTTGCATAGCAGGGCCTCCCTCAGTATCAGGTTCTGCAAGAGGCACAGAAACATTACTTAGTCTACTGTTAGGTCTGGGCTGCTCGAAATGACAAGGAACGAATTCTGGTGCATTTACATTGAGATTACAGCCCACGGGTTCTTGAACATCCTCATAAAAAGCCCACTGAAACCCCAGTCATCATCATTGTCCTCCTCTCCTTCAGCAGAAGGAAGCATAGGCTCTTGAATATTGGAGAGGATAGTTCCTCTCCACCTTAGCCTTCTGGATCGCCTTGAGTTAGGCTTCTGCTGAGCCATTCTGAGTACCAGATTCATGAGTCTCACTGATTTTGCCAAAGGCATTAAGTTGTTTCGGTGCCAGGTTTTTATGGGTCCTTCCTTCCCCTCAAGGCAAACTTGGTAGACAGGGATATTAGGTAGCTGAGAACAAATTATGTAAATCTCAGATCCCCAGTGGCCAGCTAGTTTATGCTTTCCTTGTAGTTCCAAATTTCTCAAAAGAACTCTGTCCTCTGGCTGCAAGTCATGCATCTTTACTTTTTTGTCATAGTGAGCCTTGTTTCACTGATTTCTATGTCCTGTTGATTTTTCAGCAAGCTCATAAGCCTGTCTGAGGTTCTTCTTGAGTCTCTCCACATAACTACCATGAGATCGCATTGGTGTATCATCAGCTGTGACTCCAAAGTTGACGTCAACAGGAAGACGAGTTTCTCTTCCAAACATTAGGAAGTAAGGCGAGAATCCTGTAGCATCATTTTTAGTTCTGTTGTAAGCATGCACCACTGTGGTTACATGTCTACTGCATTGACTCTTCTTCTCAGCCGATAGTGTCCCCAACATGTCCCAGTAAAGTTCTGTTGAAACACTCAGGCTGAGGATACCCTTGAGGATGATAAGGAGTGGTGTGGCTTTTTTGGACTCCCAACAGTTCATGGACAAGATTGCTCTCAAAATCACATCCTTGATTAGAGTGTATCCTTTTTGGCATGCCATAGTGTACAAAGAACTTCTCAACTATTAGTTTTGCCACTGTAATAGCTTTCTGATCACGAGTGGGAAATGCTTGAGCGTACCTGGTATAGTGGTCTGTCAACATCAGCACATTACTGATCCCACCTTCATCCGGTTCAATGCACAGAAAATCTATACAGATCAGTTCCATGGGTCCACTACTTTCCATTTGACCCAATGAGGCAGCTCTGGTCAGCAGAGTCTTTCTCTGAATGCAACAAAGACATATACGACAATAATCCTCAACAGAAAATCACCGGGGGCGGAGCCTGAATGGCTAAATGAAAGTAGCAGTATTTTAGAGCACCATATATCTAGTTAAATAAGACAGGAAAAAAAATATTTTTTTTTTCTTCAAAGTATAAAATCTTATAGAGAAAGGACTAATTTACATAATTAGAAAAATAATTTCTTGTCAAAAAGCTTGGAGATATATTCACTTGTTAAAATGAGCAACTCAAGGAATTCTCACCAGGATGCTGCCTTAAAGAAGGAACTAAAACCGATGACATCTACCCTGCAGGAGTTGTCTTTGAAGATGGATGATTTTAAAGAGAACCTAGAAAATCTTAAAACAAGCAGTCAAAAACAGGCTGACACCCTCAAGGAAATACTACAACACCAGACAAGGATAACAGGAACAGAGGTTTCACTAAATGACTTAGAAAGCAGACTTAAGGAAGAGGAGACACAGAAAGAACTGCTTCTTAAACAAAACACTTGGTTGGTTAATAAAGTAGATGACTTGGAAAATAGGGAGAGGAGAAATAACATCAGGATTTTCGGATTACCTGAAAACACAGAAGGAGAGGATATGATTTCCTTTTTATCAAGCTGGATCCCTGACTTTTTAAATATAAAATAAAGACTTTCCTTTGCATTGAAAGGGCACCCAGAGCTCTTGGGAAACCTGCCACTAACTCAAACTCTCCTCCTAGGTCAATAATTATTAAATTTCTTTCACACTTGGACAAGGAACTGATTTTAAGATCTGCTTGGAGGAAGGCACCTCTAAAATATAAACAGAGCCTGATAAGATTTGATAACGACTATAATGGAACAAAGAAAAAAAGTGTGGCCAATGATAAAGGTTCTGAAACAAAATAACATCAAAGCACAACTTGCATGTCCAGCTAAGATAACAATACTGTATGCCAACAAGATAAGGACTTTTATTGACTTAGAGGAAGCCTTTTTATTTATTAAAACTAATAATGTGATTACTTTACCAGAAGATATGGATTGGATGTCACCTTCTCTCAAGAGAACAAAAGAAACAAATGTCTGGACAGATGTCAAAAAGAAGAAGCAAAAGACTGATTCTGTTACAGCCAAACCTCTCAAAGCATCTTCATGATATGACTTGTTTTAACATTACTTTAAAGGGCCAATTTTACTGCTTGGAATTTTAAAACAAAGGTAACTAACTACTGGAATCTTTATCTATATTTTTTGAAAATAGATGACACATGAGAGTTTTGACATTACCTCAGGTATGTAAAACATTCACAGAAGGAGGGTTATATAGCACATAAAATATTTATACTGTAAATCAACATACATAGTATATGTGTATTTTCTCTTAATTTTCTCTTTTCTTTTTCTCTCTTCTCTCTTTTCTCATTATTATTTTAACTGCATCTTGTCTTCCTTTCTAAATTCTCTCCTATTTACTATACTAATATAGTCTGTATATATATTTAATAACTCACTATCTATACATAGATAAATAATAGTCTAAAATAATCTAGTCTTAAGGTAGACTAATTGGAATAGTGAACTTAATTAATTATTACAATATTTATTAGATTAATGAATGATTTCCTTTTAGCATTAACAAATATATAAAAAAATAAAAAGGAGGGAAAAATGTACTGTTGGTTAAGAGAATTGAAGCTTTCTTCACATTCTATTTGCATTGCCATAGCAACAGAAAACAATTGCTGCAGTTTCTAAGGACACTGTGAACCTGCGAAGTGCATTTAGCCTCACAGATAACAAATAATAAGAAAAAGTAATGTTGTTTAGTTATTAAAATGAAAGACAACCTAAGCAAGGTAAAATAAATACATAATAGGACTATTTGTAAATATTTTATGATTTATCCTCGTAGGATTACATATTCCTGGAAACACAACTGAAATGTTTCCAAACTACATGCGCACTTAAATGCAACTGCTTGATTAAAAAGTATTACTCAGTTTAACATGCTGATTCCACAAGCTGTTGTTGTTGTTCTTCTTCTTTCTGCTTTTCCCAGTTAGGGGTCGCCACAATGGAACTCCTGTCTGCTAATGATTGGCAGTAGATTTTTACAGTGCCGAGGTGCCAGCTCGACACCCAACCTTCAATGAAGGCACACCCATTCACGCATGTCTTTCGAACACCAATCGACCGTGGGGAGGACATGCAGACTCCACACAGAAGGTGCTCCAGCCTAGAATCGAATGGGAGAACCTCTTGCTGTGAGGTGACAATACTACCGCTGCACCACCGCGGCAATCTGCACTGTAAAAATTACATTTTATATGTTACTTGAAATTGACAGTCTCTAGAGCACATGAAAAGATACATATTACTTTTTGCAACATGCTATCTTTGCAGTTATCTCATACTCTGTACAAACTCACTTGGCAACTGATAGCTATTCATTTGAAATATCAGTTTAAATATTTAATGTGCCCTTGAAATGCTATTGATATTTTGACAAAATATAATCTGAAATGTAAAATGAATGACTTGAAAGAAGTGAAGTAATGCATAGATTTCAAAGACAGTTCTTGACACTGCAGTATAAGTAAAAATATATATTCACAAGGAAGTATTGAAATGTTTTAGTCTTCCAGTTAAAATAGCTTACTGTCAACATTTTGCGATATCAGAAAGTTTGAAGAGCTAGGAAATTACTATTATTTGTCTTTATAATGATTATTAGACAGATGTTAGACTCTGCTTTGTTTAATGAAATGTGACACGTTTATGCAGAAAAGTGGACTCAATTAGATGATATTACAATAGTTATTAGATTAATGGTGGACACTGTTATGCTTAATGGGTTACGGGGCATGTTAGTGATTAACTCTGAAATGTTTCATTTACATACATATTGTTAGTTGAATTATTTCCTATAATATTAACATAATATATAAAAGGAGGGAAAAATGTACTGTCGCTTGTGAGAAGTGAAGCTTTCTTTACATTCTATCAGCCTCGTGAACTATTTCAGTTACACTCATTGATTAGGAACTTCTATATTTGCATTGTCATGGCAACAGAAAACAACTGCGGCAGTTTCTTTGGTCTTTGTGAATCTGCGAAGTGCATTTAGCCTCGCAGATAACAAATAAAAAAGTAATGTTGTTTAGTTATTAAACTGAATTACAATCTAAGGAAGGGTAAATTAGATAACTTAATAGAACAATGTGTAAATACTTTATAAATTACTTACATTGGACTACACAATCCTGAAAACTCAACTGAAATGTCCCCATATTACTTGTGAACTTAAATGAAACTGCCTGATTAATAAGCATAACTTACTTTAACAAACTTTAACAAACTGAATCCATAAGCTATCTGCTCTATATATGCTTCATTATATATGTCACTTGCATATGATAGTCTCTAGTGCACACGAAAAAATACATATCATTTTTGCAACATGCTATATTTGCACTAACCATACATTCTAAACTAACTCAAATGGCAACTGACAAGTTATTTATTTGAAACATCAGTCTAAATATTAATTGTGCCCTTGAAATATTGTTGCCGTTTTGACAAAACAAAACCTGAATTGAAAAAGGAATAATTTGAAGAAATGAAGTATTGTACAGATTTCAAAGACAGCTACAATATAAGTAGAAATGTATATATGCAAGGAAAATTTTAAATGCTTTACACTTTTAGTTAAAATAGCTTATTATTAACATTTTGCTTTATCAGAAAATTTAAAGAGCTAGGAAATTATTTCTAATTTGTCTTTATAATATTTACTAAAGTGATTTTAGTCACTGACTTCTTTAATGGATTGCGAGTCATGTACAAGACGGACTATTAAATGTTATTTTTGTTTACCTATCTTTGCTGAATTTCTTTTATCAGTACTGATTTAAAACAAGGGAAAGAAAGGGAAGGGAAATCTCTGTTTTTGGTCAAGGGAGGAGAGGCTTAAGAGTATTCTAACTGCCCCGAGAACTCTCTAAGATGCTCTAAACACTATTTGATTAATACTTACTGAAGGTAAGTCTTGATTATCATATGGGTACCTACACATTCATTCTAGACCTGATGTGATTACCCATTCTGAAAGCAGGAGGTGCCCTATGCAGGGTGGGAATTGTCAGGGTGATCATAGTTCATTCTTAGACTCTGCTTTGTAAATCTACTCAGAGTCAGGATACCACTGATAAGCCATGTCTTTTCATAAGTGTAAGTTGAAGTTGGTGAGCTGAAGAGTGGGAAAGTAAAGGAAGACAGTACACCTACAGTAAATTCATATTTCATTGGTAATCACCCATTGTCTCCTACAGAGTCCTTTTAGTCAAATTATTTTATTAATAATCTATTTGTTGTTGGCTTATTTAGTGTATGCTCCTCTGTTGCATTTAATTTATTCGGAATGACATATCTAACATGTTTGGGATCTTTTAAGGGTAACTAAATATTGGATATTTTCTAAGTCAACATAATAATTGTTTACACTACTAACATTCCATCCTGATATATAAAATACTATAGAATAATAAAAGAATAATATAGAATTTCATATCTCTTTTAAGAAAATTCTCCATATAATAATTTAACATATGGAGCTCAGTTTATATTGTTGGTTAATGGTATGAGTGATAATCCAATAGATCTATCTTTATCTACTGGATTAGGAATGACTTTCATTCCATGTTTAATGGGAAATTCATATTTACTTGTATTTGATACTTTAGAATTAATGTTTTATAGAAGTACCTTTTTAAAGCCTGACCAGAATTTTACCCTACTTGTATTTAACGAAGAAAGAACATTAAATTACACTCCCAAGTTTACACACAAAAAAATAACATTCAATGTTATCAGAGAATATGGCATAACTACTATAATCAAAATAAAAAAAAGAAGCAAAATGTTTCTTCCAACAATAACTTGAAATGGATTTAACATTCTTATCATTAAATACTAATGGCATAAATAATGCAAATAATAGATGAAACTTACTTATCTAAATAAGGCACAAGTAGTATTTCTCCAGGAAATGCATTTTAAGATTAATGATAGCTTTATTTGGAACCCTAAGGACTATACAGTCTTAGCTCAATCCTCCTATAGAACAAAGACAAAAGGAGTATCAATTCTCTGGAAGAAAAACATAATCACTCCAAAAGTTATTAATAAATATGAAGACAAAGAAGGTCTACTAGCATTTGTTATAATTAAATGTAATAACAGAATATGGACCTTAGCTAATCTACATTGGTTCCCAGGAATTGGAGCAGGAACGGTTAAAAAACACCTAGATTTTATTTCCAACAATTATAAAGGAAATCTTATACTGGAAGGAGACTTTAATTGTACCTTAGAAGCTTCTGAAACCACCAAGACGTCTTTTCACATAGCAACTATTTCAAAATCCTTAAAAAATGGATTGATTCATTTAATTTAATAAACACTTTTAAAGTAAAAGATGATACATCCTTATTATTTTCTCATAAAGACCATAGATTTGTAACACAAACCAGAATAGACAAATTATTCATAGTTCAAGATTTACAAACAAAAATCCTCAACTTCTCAATAGTTCCATGCCTCTTCTCAGATCGTGACTGTCTGATAATGAAGTTTCAAATAGAGTTTAAACCTTTAATCCTCTCAACTAGAATTCCATCATATATCACGAAAATTAAAGAATTCAGACCCTGGATGTTGTCAGAACTACAGTTATTTTTTGAAATTAATAATACAACAGAAATCAGTAGAGTCATGGTTTGGGACTCATTAAAAGCATATTTATTTGGTAAGACCCTTAGCTGGTGCAGAAACAAAGTTAGAGAGTGGGGAATCTGAATCAATAGACTTGCAAACCAGACTCTTGACAGCAAAATCTAAAAAAAAATCAGAATTGTCCAGAAATCAGAAAAGAAATAGAGGAATTAAATAAAAGATATAATGAAATTCTAACACACAAAACTTGTCTAGTCTTGGAAAAATTAAAAATAAACTCATTAGCCACCTCCCCCAGATATCTACATAACTTATCTACAAGAATTAAAATACAATCCAAAGCAAATAACATTAGCAGTATATATCATGAAAAGAAAGAGAAAAAAGTATCAGATATTGGAGACATCCTTGAAGCATTTCGATTCCATTATATGGAACACTTCAAAAAAGAAGATTTAGATACCAACCAAATAAACTTAGATACAAACCATATCAATATAAAAAAAAATCCAAAAAACTTAAAACTAGACTTACAAAAACCTATATCCTACAGAGAAATTGTTGACAAGATAAAAGAAAGTAAATCTAACAAAGCTCCAGGGATAGATGGTATAATTAGGGAAATTTACAAACTCTTCCCCTCAACAGTAATCTCCCTTTTTCATAAAACATTGCTAGAAGTCCAGTCAGAAGCAAAAATACCACCCTCATAGAAATATTCTCTCATAACACCAATTCTAAAAGATAATAAACCATCAGACCTTTGCACCACATACAGACCTATATCATTACTGAATAACGATTACAAAATATTCATGTCAATCCTAGCTAACAGAATGAAAATCCCACTTTCAAAGACAATTAATAATGATCAAACTGAATTTTTATATAACAGACACACACATGATAATATTAAAAGGATACTTACTCTTATAGATTATGTAAATAAAGAAGATAGAGAAACACTTGTAATCAGATTAGACATAGAAAAAGCCTTCGATTCCCTCAACTGGGAATATCTATTTAAAACTTTAGCATTATTTGAATTTACTCCTCCCTTCATCTTATTACTAAAAAACATATATGTTAATAACTTAGCCTACATTAAATTAGGTCATTTCACCTCAGAATCTATCCCTACAATGAAAGGTACTAAATAAGGATGCCCCCTTTCTTCTATTTTATTTGCTTTAGCTAAAGAAATACTTGCAGAAATAATATGCAATAATCCAAGAATAAAAGGAATGGAAGTCTATGACCAGTTGTTGTTTGTTTTTCGGCTTTTCCCGATAAGGGGTCGCCACAGTGGAACTCTGGTCTGCTAATGATTGACAGTAGATTTTTATGAAATGCCGAGGTGCCAGCTCGATGCTCAACCTTCAACGAAGGCATGCCCATTTACACACGCATGTCTTTCAAACACTACCCAACCACAGGGAGGACATGCAGACTCCACACAGAAGGCACTCCCAAGCCCAGCCAAGAATCGAATGGGAGAACCTCTTGCTGTGAGGTAACAATGCTACCGCCATACCACCATGGCATATACATATCTAAAATAATGCTTTTTGCTGATGATATTTTATTAACACTATCAAACTCCAGAGAGTCATTAGGAGAGCTAGAAGAAGTAATGGAGAAACTTTATAAGATTTCAGGTCTACACTTTAATAGATCAAAATCAAAAGTTCTATTTTTAAATAATGAAAAATAACTACAAGTCACAGATAAATCCATCATAGGAAAACAAGAACTTATGCTAAATTACTTAGGAATAGTGTTATGCAAAAATATAAACAAAACAATATTAATAAATTATAAAAAACATTATTGAAACAATAAAAATATTAACTTTTGACAACAGATTGCAATTAACAAAAATGGTTTTATTGCCAAAAATACTATACGTAGCATTAGCAATACAGTTAATTCCTGAAAGATGCATTCTTAAAGAAATAACTCATGCTTAATAAAATTTTTATGGCATCCCAAAAAGAATAGAGTATCTCTAACTCATCATAATAGACCTTGGAAACAAGGAGGATTGAACTTCCCAGAAATAAAAACATATATAAAAGCATCTGTGCTTAAAACTACAATAGACTAGATAAACCCAAATTATTTTGCCAACTGGAAAGAATTAACAACGGCTATATTAACAAATGAATTTAATCTGTTAAAAAATGTTTTATTAGTAGACAAATCAAACAAACCCCGGTACATACTATGCATAAGTATACTATATAATATAACAAAACCTTCTAAAACAACACTGATTAATCATTACATCAATTCCTTTAGGAAACTTATCAATACAAACATAGATCTAAAACTTTGGTTTGAATTTTTAACCTCATTTACCATCACTAAGAACTTTCCTCACAAAATATATAGGGAAGCAATAACATCCTGGGAACAAAATGGAATCTTATGCTGGTTTCAATGTATAAATAAATTAAATGTTTTAGATATACATATGATAACAACTGCTTACAATATTCCAACACAGGACCGGTTAACCTTACAAAGAATTCTAATGTACACTCAAGATTTATGCAGATTAATTAATAATTCCTCATTTAAAGATATTCCAAATCTAATAAGTTTTCTGTATGAATTTATATATAATAGTTGTGAAAAGAAAAATTCCATTTCAAATCTGTATAAAGAGTTAATAACATATAAAACAATTTCCAAACCATCATACTGACAGTTCTTAACACAAAGTCAGTCATTGCAGTTAACAGAAGAAAGTAAAACTAACATCTTACTATCAGTTAATTACACCTCTAACACACAGTACTGGAAAATATTTAACTGTAAATACTTACACAGAGCATTTTTAACACCAGATAGAATTAAAAAGATCAATACTACTACAAATGTTTTTTGCTGGAGGTGTGAAAAGTCAAATAAAGCAGACTGGATTCATATTTTTTATGAAGTAATAAAATTAAATCATACTGGAATGGAATGAATCATTTTTTACTAGTGTTACTTACTGAATCTTTTACCTTAACTAAAGCATTGATTATACTAAATGTAAATGAAGGTCCCTACCTGAATAAGACAAATATGTATTTGTTATGGACAATACTTGCTATATCTAGGAAATGCATAACCAGAAGGTGGAATTCAAATACACTCCCGACCTTGGAAGAATTCTATACTTTACTGAAGACAACTGTATTGATGGAAATAAAAATCAAAGAACTACAAATCTATCTCAGGCCACTGGTAAATAATCCTTGGAAGAAAGTTATATTTTTGTTGGACACTCTGCAATAATCAATATTGTATCTCTGATAACTGATCTGTTAATTCTATATTTAATAACATACAGTGTATATAATTGAAAGTCAGGCTATTGTAAATATTGTATATAGTTGTTTAAAATGATAGTTAAAAATATTATGTAAATGTCATTTTAATTGAAAATAAACATTTTTTGAGGGAAATAATCCTCAACATGTTGCTTCATGCATGGCCAGTAGAACCTGTCTCATACCAGACCCATAGTTCTGTCATAACCAAGATGACCATGTTCATCATGCAATGACCAGAGTACTACTTCTCTATACTTCTGAGGAAGCAACAATTGCCATTTTTCACTGCCGAGTGCACTAGGAGATCTCCTATACACTAGTCCATTCTGTATCTGGAGTCTGTCCCATTCTTTGGCCAACAGTCTTGCCAGAGGATGAATATCCGTGTGAAGCATATTGACTTGCTTCTTCTCTAAAGCAGCTACCACCAGCTGACCTAAGGGGTCTTCTCTTTGATCTCTCCTGAGGTCACGGTTACTCAAAAGTGGTAGCGATGAAGCCTGCAAAGTGACCAGATTACAGTAAGCTTGGGGTATGCTTGCTGCAGACAGACCCAACTTCTGGGCCCAATATTCAGTGTGTTGATAGCAGGTTGCAATCTGACACATAGCTCTCACCCCTGGTGCTGGAATTTCCACCCATTCATCGTCGGGGTGTAAATCTCCCTGAGGTCTTCTGGACAGACCATCAGCATCTCCATTTTCATGTCCTGGGCGGTACTTCAAACTGAAATTATAGTTGCATAGAGCTGTCATCCATCTGTGGCCAGTAGCACCTAGCTTTGCAGTGGTCTGGATGTATGTCAGAGGACTGTTGTCAGTCTTCACTTCAAATTCAGCCCCATAGAGATAGTCATGCAGCTTGTCCACTACCGCCCACATTAAGACAAGGAATTCCAACTTGTGTGCAGGGTAGTTTCTTTCTGTGAGTGATAAACTCCAACTGATAAAAGCCACAGGTCTCAGCTCCTTGTCCTACTCTTGGTAAAGGACTCCTCCTTAGCCATCCCTGCTAGCATCCACATGTAAAGTGTATGGCTTTCTAGAGTCAGCATATGCCAGCACAGGGGCATGTGTGAGGCAATACTTAAGCTGTTCAAATGACTCTTCGCACCCAGGAGCCCAATGACTCTTGATGAGTTCTTTAGAACCTCTTGGTCCCTTAGGATTTTTCACAAGGATATCTTCATCTGTTTCATCTGCTTTCTCATCATTTCGGAGCAAATGGTTGAGGGGTCTTGCTGTCTTTGAAAATCCTTCCACAAACCTTCTATAGTAACTGCAGAACCCCCAGGAAAGATTGCAGCTCTGTGATAGTTTTGGGTCTGGGCCAAGATGTCACAGCTTCAACTTTGCTGGAATCTGTGGATATTCCATTTGCAGACACTACATGTCCCACATAGGTCACTGAAGGTTGGAAGAACTTGCATTTGTCCAATGACAGCTTCAGGCCTTCCTTCTTAATCCTGTCCAATAACTTCATCAGTCTTTCTTCGTGCTCCTCTAAGGTCCTCCCAAAGACAATGATGTCATCCAGGTAGACTAAGACTTTCAAGAGATGCATGTCTCCAACTGTTCTTTCCATGATTCTCTGGCTAGTTGCTGATGCATTTGATAAACTTTGAGGTAAGCGATCAAACTCAAAAAATCCCAAAGGGGTGATGAAAGCAGTCTTCTCTTTATCTTGTGGGTGCATAGGGGTTTAATAGTATCCACTCCTTAAGTCTAGCACACTGGACCACTTACTGCCCACCAGGCAATTTAGAGCATCTTCAATCCAAGGAGTTGTTTACTGGTCTGAAATGGTTCATTGATTAAGAGTACGATAGTCAACACACATGCAAATTGACCCATTCTTTTTCCTGATAAGGACAATGGGAGAGGCATATGGACTTCTTGACTCTCGAATTATCCCTGTGGCTTTTAGTTCTTCCAAATGTTTTCTTAAGTCCTCCAGGTCTCCTGGAGCTACTCTTCTGGAACGCTCCCTGAAGGGACGGTCTTCTTTTACTCTTATTCGGTGTTCTGCACTTTTTGCACAGCCCACATCTAATTTTTTTCTTTTTAATTAGTAGCTCTTTAACTCTGGTTAGCCACTCAGGGGGCAAGAGGCCACCTCCTATCTCAATACCTTCCAGCTTCAACTTGTTGGCTCTGCTCTCATTCCTTGTCAACACAGAAGCAGGTAAGGGAGTGGCAGCATAAACATTTCCCAAACGCACTTGTGAACTCAGGACAATGGGAGTACTTCCTTTATTTTTCAGCCCCACAGGCAAAGTGTCATAAGGATGCTTTAACTTGTCCACAGGCCAAACTTCTGGGACTAGTTCCAGCCATAGTGGTAAGTCACTTTCTGGATCCATTTCCATCATGAGATGACAGGAAACTGTTTGCCCACACATCCTCACTTTGGTTCTCAAGCAGGTGTCCTGACCAGGAGGAATTATATGCTTTTTCCCAGACAGGGTCCACACATGACCAATTTCATCTTTCTTACTATCCTTCTCCCTTTGAAGGGCACAGAAAACTGGTCTCAGGAGAGGATGTAGTGTTAGGTGTTCCTTGGTCAACTGAGGCATTAGCATTCTTCTGATGAGGTCAGTACTTGTCCCCACTAAAACAGATGCTGAAAGCTTTCCTTTTGGCCTGGGTCACACAACAGCGAGTGTTTCAAAAACTTCTGCTGACCCAACAACTGAAGTGGAAAATTCTAACTTGAGTGAGACATAACCATCATAAGGAAACTTCGTGTCACTTAGCCCCCAGATCTCCAAATCTTCTAACTTTTCAAGTGGCAAATGCTTTAAGTATTTTTGGTAGAAGTCTCTGTACAGAATGGTGATTTGTGCACCAGTATCCAACAATGCTTTACTATACACCCCTTCTATTTTTACTGACGTGACAGGGGATGGTCCCAGTAGGCCATCGGATAGTTTCTGTTTCCGGTGTTGTTCAGCTGTATGGCAGTCAGCATGTGGTTGAGGTACCACCGGTTGACCTTGCCATTTTAATGGATAAGACTCTTGCTTAGTAATGCTTTGCAGTCTGAGATGCTGAGAGTTTGGCTGAGATGCTTTCCAATTCAGTTGTTCACCTCAGATGAGCTAGAAGTGTGCATAGTAGGTAGTCTCTGTCCCCTGTTACAAGGGTTAGTGTGGAAAGGAGATACAGGATGCTGTCTCTTGTTGTTAGATTTTATGGAGCGCTTTGTAACTGGGCACTCAGCTGGCTCTGTCACTGAGGCCCTTTGAAGTTTCCCTGCATTGCACTAGCCAATAATAGTTTGTTCACTCTTTTCAAGTTCTCTGCATTAGGACACTGTCGCTTTATATGCCCTGCATCTCCACAGTGAAAACAAAATCCAATAGGAACTCTGCGCATTGGCTGATTCGGTTCTTCCCTGAGTCCTTTCGTGGAGGTTCTAGCTGATGTAGTCCTCCCTTCAGCTAAAGTTACCACAGCTTTCTGCAATCCTGCAACTGTCTTGGTGACATGAGCTATGGTGTCGGTCAGGGAAGACACCAGCATCTGCAACTGTGACACCTCCACATTGTGGACACTCTAGTCCACGACTCCTGTTTGAGTAGTGAGCATGGCTATAGGCTCCTGCTGGTGTTCACTCACTGTTTTAGTTGCTGTTGAACACTGAAATTTGGCTTCCAACAGGGCTTCCTATTCCCTCACCTCTTTAACCAAATGAGAATAAATTAGAGTCTCTTCCCTATTTCTCATCCTCATTTTCCACACAATGGGGTCCATAGCTTGAGCTCCCTGTAAAATTTGTCCGATCCGTACTTGGTCAGCTACTTTTGGATACACCCCCTTCTTTAGGATGATCTGGTGGAGCATTTCATCTAATCGCTTAATATAATCAGATAGTTTCTCACCAGCTTCTTGGCATGTATGTTCAAACTGATACAGTAGGTCAGCAGCCCTCTCAGTCCTTCCAAACACATCCTGCAGTACTCCTAAATAGTCCTTGGCCGTACAATCTTGCTTACCCATCCTTAGGTTGTTTATGGCATCCGCACCTAATCCCTTTAGACTTTCAGCTATCCACTGCTTCTTCTGAGATTATGGGATATCCCACTACTCTAGGACTTGTGAAGCTTGATCCAT